>NW_027644887.1:0-1998 GCF_032717465.1 Coenobita brevimanus | reverse complement strand
GGAACAGCATTAGAATCGTCTCAGGTGAAACTGGAGGAGAAAGTCTGAAGAAAGTGTTCTGCTTAATTAGTAAAAGAAATAGCTACAGAGCCATCCGAGTGGAAAAATGGAGGGAAGGATGATCAAGTAAAGTTGTTAGAAAGGTTTTTGGTCAGATGCCAGGAGTGGGAAGAATTTGAGTTAAAGAGTTCAGAGATTTTAGTATGAATGATAATATTTCTAGCAGCGCGAAAAGCAGACGAAGCACGATTCCGGGCAGAAACATAAAAGAGATGAAATTCAGCGGTGGGTTAGCTCCAGCACCTTTCCAAGGCTTTGTCCTTGTTCTGGACAGTATTATAATAAGTGAGATTAAACCAAAGTTCTTTTGCATTAGTCACAGGATGTGAGAAAGGAATGTAGGCTTGGTAATGTGCAAGACACACTCAGATGGTTCTTGGCCATGGAAGCAATAATTATTCCAGGGAAAATAAAAAAAAAGTACTGCCTGAGGGCCTCCCAATCAGCAGCCCCAAAGCGTCCCAACCGACGCTACTTGGGAGGCTCGTCATGCCATACTGGAGTGATTGGACAGGTTAAGGTGATAAGGTTGTGATCGGAGGAAACCAATAGAGAGAAAATTTTAACAGCGTAAGCAGAAGGATTAGTTTTAAGGAAGAGAGCGCATATATTGCAACTCTTTCTATGTCAGTCAGGGATACAAGTAGGGTGCTGTACCATCTGATCTAGGTCATAAGGACAGAAAAGATGTAGGCTTGTTCTCCAGGTAGATCAGTGAAAGGAGAGGAAAGCCAAAGGTGGTGGTGAACATTGAAATCTCCTAGAATCGAGATTTCAGAGAATGAGGAAACTGATAGAATGTGTTCCATCTAAGATGTAAGATAGTCGAAGAAATTTTCATAGTCAGGAGAACTGGGGGATAAGTAAACAGCATGGATATAATTAGTCAGAGTATGACACGAAAACCGAAGCCAGAGAGTAGAGAATTTAGAAGAATCAAGCTCAGGATCATGACAACAAGATATGTTGTTGCATACATATACACAACAGCCACCTTTGGATTTGAAATGAGTATAGAGGAAGTAGGAGGATACAGAGAAGAGTTTGCTATCAGTTGCTTCAGACAGTTGAGTCTCTGTTAGGAAAAGATGATTTTTTTTTTTTTTAATGTGATGGAGAAGGAACCAAAGGCAACGAGCCCACAAAACTGTTCCTTCCAAGAGAAAAACAAAATGCAAAAGAGAGCCAAATTTAAGATCCGATCATTTTGAGATGCCTGGACACACTGCGTTTGAAAGACTAGAGATCATAGGAAGTATGAAATACAGACAGAGGGAGACAGTTACAGAGTTGGCCAGTTGCATAAATGAAGGACTGGGAGTCACAGTTAACTCTTGCATTAGAGAGTTGGACAGAAAATGGATGAGATTTTGCTGCTAGACATGTGCTACGCACCCGTCGTAGAGGTGGAGAAATGCATGCAGACAGTTCAGAGGAGCGGTGACCATTGAAGTAGCAATAGAAAAGAGATAAATATGCAACAGTGCAGCGAAGAGACAGAGGTTGAAGGGAGTCAGTAAGAGGAGGAGACTTAATGAGGCTAAAAGCCTTTCACTCCACCCTATTGAGAAGAGCTGTATGTGGGGAGCCTCCCCACACATGAGAGTTGTACTCCACACAGGGGCGGATAAAACCCCTGTATAGAGTCAACAATTATGCAGGGCTAAAGAAGGAACGGAGTTGGCTTAGCACACCCATCTCTTGGAAACAGATTTTACAAGAGATGTAATATGATCTTTCCAAGATAAGTCCTGAGTAAATGAAACCCCAAGCATGTTCAAGGATGATGCAGGATTAAGTTGAATATTATTAAACATTATTGGGTATACCTGTGTAAGATTTTGTCGGGTTGATATGTGCAAGAACCGAGTCTTTCATGCATTAAAAACAACCAGATTATTTTTACCCTAGTCAGAGATATGAGCCAAGTCAGACATT
>NW_027644886.1:0-4995 GCF_032717465.1 Coenobita brevimanus | reverse complement strand
TCATTTAATTTAACAAACTAAACATACAATAATTACAACCCTAAACCTAACTAAACCTAAGAAAAAAACAATATAAATACCTAAAGCCATTCACCATCAGAAGATTAATGAACTAATGCAAGGAGAAAACTGATACTCATGGTTTACAGCAAAAGAAGGCGTTGAAGATGGGTTCCCTATAACACAGGCTTCCAGGTAAAGGTCAGGAGTGGTTCACTAAGATATTCCCAGGGCAGAGGATGAGTGTGAACTGAACTTGCGCGAAACCAGATAATCAGGCAACCTCGCTTCACACAGAAAAAAGGAAAGTCAGGTGACATGTTGGGAAACTAGTAGTATCAAATCCAGTCAACAGATGGAGCGCTGTAGCGTGAGGTGGAGCTTGACTTCAGTCAAAAGATGGGAGTTCACGAGGGATGAGGCGGAGGAGTAATAATTATAGCCGTAACACCTAGCAAAGACCTACGCAGTGGAAGCACGAAGGAGGTAGATTCTCTGTAGCCTCGATGGGATGTCTCGACAGGGTATGCGAGAATGTTGTCAACACCCCTTATATGCTGAACTTGAAGATTAAATGGCTGAACAAGCAGGGCCCATCGTAGAATCCGTTGATTGGAATTCTTCATAGTCTGGAGAAATACAAGAGGATTGTGGTCCGTAAAGACAGTAGTAGGATGAGGATGGTGGCGAAGATAGCACTCGAACTTCTTGATTGCTAGCACGAGAGCTAGAGCCTCTTTCTCAATTGTGGAGTAGCCCCGTTGATGTCCTTTCAGCTTCGACGAATAGTAGGCAATAGGATGGAGAACACCACTCACTGGGTTGGTTTGCAGCAAAACAGCACCAACCCCAACTCCACTAGCATCGATATGAAGATGGAAAGGTTATGGTCAGGAGTTCTGAGGACAGGTCTGCTGGCAAGAAAAGTTTTCAGACGTTGAAAGGCAGTCTCGACGAGGTCCACTTATTCGATGTGGGGTGATATCATTCAGTGGAGCTGAAACACTGTAGATTTTCTTACAAAAACGACGATAGAAACCGGCCATCCCCAAAAACCTCATGACTTCCTTTCTGGTGGTTGGAGTTGGGAACGCTAGAACTGCTTCCACATTGGCCTCCTTCGGTAGAACTTGCCCCTGTCCAACATGTCCAAGATATGTTACTGTAGAGTCTCCAAAAGTAGATTTAGATAAGTTGATGGTAAATCCTACTTCTTTTAGTTTTGAAACATGGAGACGTGTCAGGTGTTCGTCCCACTGGTCAGCCATCACCACAGGTCATCCAGATAAGCTGAAGTCCCAACCAAATCCTGTGTGATGAAGTTGATGATCCTCTGGAATGTGGCCGGAGCATTAGATAACCCAAATGGCATTACAGTGTACTGATATAACCCAAATGGGGTTATGAAAGCAGATATTAGTTTAGCTCTCTGTCATACCTATCTGGTAATAGCCTTTTTGGAGATCTATTGTGCTAATAAATTCGGAGTTTCCTATGCCTGCTCCATGGGGAGTATTTAACTGTATCTACCCTATGAAGACCCATGGAAAGCAATAAGAAAAGAGAAGGATCATGAACACTATGCAACTAGACAAACTACAGGGTAGATTGATAATGATTTGGTTGATTATTCATTTAATTTAACAAACTAAACATACAATAATTACAACCCTAAACCTAACTAAACCTAAGAAAAAAACAATATAAATACCTAAAGCCATTCACCATCAGAAGATTAATGAACTAATGCAAGGAGAAAACTGATACTCATGGTTTACAGCAAAAGAAGGCGTTGAAGATGGGTTCCCTATAACACAGGCTTCCAGGTAAAGGTCAGGAGTGGTTCACTAAGATATTCCAAGGGCAGAGGATGAGTGTGAACTGAACTTGCGCGGGAAACCAGATAATCAGGCAACCTCGCTTCACACAGAAAAAAGGGAGGGAAAGTCAGGTGACATGTTGGGAAACTAGTAGTATCAAATCCAGTCAACAGATGGAGCGCTGGTAGCGTGAGGTGGACGAGTGCTTGACTTCAGTCAAAAGATGGGAGTTCACGAGGGATGAGGCGGAGGAGTAATAATTATAGCCGTAACAATATATATATATATATATATATATATATATATATATATATATATATATATATATATATATATCAATCAATCAATCAATCATTTCCTGTGGCACCCTCGGGGATGCATAGGGCCTCGATGAACTCACACCACCACATCCTATCTTGTGCTAACTCCTCAAGATCTCCCCAACACTCATCTCCAGCTTCCCGTCTCATTGTCCTCACCCACGTCTCTTTTGGCCTTCCTCTACCTCTCCTACCAAGTGCCACCCACCCTGGTGTACCTCGTACTATTCCCTGTCTCCTATACACATGTCCTAGCCACTTTCAACGTGAGAACCTAACATATTCATCGACCGGCTGCACTCCCGTTATTTCTCTAATTCTACTATTTGGTATCCTTTCCCACCACTTAACTCCTAATATTCTTCTAAGTGCTTTATTTTCAAACACCAAGAATTTATTTTCCATAGTCACTGTGCTGTACCAAGACTCGTGTCCATAAATTAAGATACTCCTAACCATTGCCTTATAAAGTTTGATTTTTGTATGCACAGAGAAATTGTTATTATTCCAAATATTTTTAAGCATTCCCATTGCCTGATTAGCCTTCTTTAACCTTTCCTCGAATTCAAAGTTCAAAGAACCATCCTTGGCTAAATAAGTACGTAAATATTTAAACCTATCAACTTGCTTTACAACCATACCTCCAATTACACATTCCTGTGCATTTTCCATATTCATATTGATTATTTCAGTTTTTCCACAATTAATAACCAAACCCACCTTGCGACCTTCACTCACCAAACAGTCCAACACTCTCTGCATCTCTTCTGGCCCATCACAAATCAAAACTATATCATCTGCATAATCTAAATCCAAAAGTTTCCTGTTCTCTCCCCAAAGTATACCTGCACCGGTTTCTGTTCCAACGCGTTTCATAATGTAATCAATGACCAATATAAATAGTAAAGGGGATAGAACACCACCTTGAATTACTCCGGACTTGACTTCAAACGAATCACTCAGACAACCATCAACCATCACTTTACAAAATGTGTCCTCATGCATGTTCATAATGACCCTCACAAACTCCTCTGGTATTCCATAATGTCTCATGATCTTCCCCATAGTCTCTCTCGAAACACTATCAAAAGCCTTTTCAAAATCAACAAAACAAAGACTTAACGGTACTCTCATTTCATTAACTTGCTGTATCAAATGCCTAACTATAAAGATCTGATCATTGCAACCACGTCCCTTTCTAAAACCAGCCTGTTCATCCCTCAGAATACCCTCAACCACTGGCTCCAACCTATTTAACAACACTCTACTGAAAACTTTCAAAGCTATCGGTGACAAAGAGATTCCCCTCCAATTACCACATTCACTCAGGTCTCCCTTCTTCGGAACTTTAACAATTAAACCATTCTTCCAAACTGATGGTAGTAACCCCGTCACCCATATCTTATTGAATAGCTTGGTCAAGATCATTATTAATCTATCCCCCTCCACTTTAAACATTTCCGGAAATAAACCATCCTCCCCTGGTGCCTTATTATTCTTTAACTGTTTTACTGCTTTCTCCACTTCTGCAAGCCTCAACTCTCCTGTTTCTATATTTAAATCTTCCTGAGCAGACGGTATATCCTCTTCTGGGGGTATTGGTCTATTAAGAACTGTCTCAAAATGCTCTTTCCATCTATATTTAATATCTCCATCTTTGGTCAATAAATTTCCTTCCCTGTCTCTAACTGGTATTTCCTTGCGTTTACCTGCATTACCACTCAGTTCTCTAATCGATTCATATGCTATTCTTTGACTCTGTCCATCATTTTTGTTTATTAAGATTTCAGTCTTTGCAACCTTTTCATCCACACATCTTCTTTTATCTCTCCTAGCTAACCTTCTTACTTCTGAATTCAAACTCCAGTACGCAGCTCTTGCTAATTCAATCTCTCGTTCATCAACGCATTGCATCTCACTCCTCAATTTAGCCTCACCTCTCTTTTTTATCATATCCCACGTTTCCTCTGATATCCATTTCTTTCTCCTGAATCTATGTCTCCTTCCAATCGTACATTCAGCAGTCTCATGCAAAACTTTGTTCACATCCTCCCACATCTCATCTACACTTCTCTCCCCCTCTTCCAACGTTTCCAACACCAAAAACCTATTTCTGCATTCTAATCTGAATTCCTCCTTTTCTTCTCCTTCCCTTCTAAGCTTAACAATATCGTATCTACCAACACCAGATTTTTCCTTCTTCTGATTTTTAAGTTTAAACCTTATTTTTGCAATGCTGAGTTGATGGTCACTACCAATATCCGCTCCCCGTTTAACATGAACATCTAGCAGAGAACTTCTATGTCTCCTACTGATAGCAATGTGATCAATCTGATTTTTATATTTTCCACATGGCGACACCCAAGTTGTCTTGTGTATATTGCAATGCTGAAAGAGTGTGCCCCCGATGACTAAGTCATTTGCTAGACAGAAGCTTCCAAACCTCACTCCGTTTTCACTCATCCTACTACCAACTCCCATCTTACCCATACATGCCTCAAATCCCTCATTTGAACAGCCTATTACTGCATTAAAGTCTCCAACGCAGATCAAAACATCATGTCTAGGTACCCTTCCTACTCCTTCTTGCAACTTTTCATAAAATGTGTCTTTCCTTTCGTCGAGTGCATCATTCGTAGGTGCATAACACACAAACAGACTGATGTTGCCATGATTTGATTTAAACCGTGCGTATAACAATCGCTCATCTATAGGATCCCACTCACATAAAGCCTTATTTGCCTTACAACCCAGCAACAATCCTACTCCCTGATAATGCATTCCGTCCTGTCGACCAGATATCAATAAACGTATACCATCCTCCAAATCCAACTTATCGACTCCAGTTAATCTAG
>NW_027644885.1:0-50166 GCF_032717465.1 Coenobita brevimanus | reverse complement strand
ACCAAAATATATGTTGCCTTCCGTTGCATCATCCCCGTTTTGATTTCTCTTCCCCTTTCTACCCTACATCACTTTTTTTCTTCTTCCTATTTATTTATCTTCGTTCCTTCTTCCTCACTCCCTCCCTATCCCTCACTATCTTTATCTGCTACCTCTTCCCCTCCTCTTCCGCACCTCTACTTCCATCATCCCCACCCTCACACTCTCTCTCTCTCTCTCTCCTCCATCTTCCTCTTTTTGTCTCACTCCTTCCTCCTCCTTCTTGACCTCTTTCCTCTCCATCTCCTCCCCCTCCCGTCTCTATCCCTCACTCCTCTCCTCCCCACTTCCTCTACCATTACCTCTCCCTCCTTCCATTCCCTCCACACTCCCTCCCTCCCCTCCCCCCCTCTCTCTCTCTCTCTCTCTCCACCTACCCTAGTTTATCTATTATCTTCTCTCCTCTTACCTATCTGGCTATCTAATCTACCTTTCTATAACTATCTAACTTCATCGGACTCTATATCAGTCTCTCTCTACTTGTTTATCTAATATTCTATCTGTCTTTTTCTCTCTATTCACCTACTAATATTTATCTATCTATCTATAAGGTGAGAGGATTATTACACCAACACAGATAAATCTAACACAACACTAACTCAACCACCAATATCCTGATTCTAACGCCCATGTTATCAAAACTGAGAGCGAAAGTTCAAGCAATTCTAATTTTATCGGTATTTTTCGAAACACCCTTAAGCGTTATACGTGATCAGGCTTAATGTGATAGTCTGTATTTATTTAACTCCTGTAAATGATGTATTATCAACCTGTATTTCACATCACATGGTGCAGTCAGAAACGGTACGGAAATTATAGGTATGTTCCATCATCATCACACGCCTCAGAAACTAGTGCGCAAAAATGGGAGTTTGTTTTCATTAAAATCAAAGGAGTATCCACACCTTTCGGCCGCACTCAGTTTTGATAATACTGGTAACTGAAATAAGTAAATAAAAATGACTCATCTCTAACATCACGGAAAGGAGAAATGATGCCTGGTTGGATGTACGGCTGGTTGGATGGCTAGCTGGATGGATGGATGACTCGCTGGATGGATGGATGGCTCCGCCGGTTGGATGGCTCGCTGGATGCATGGATGACTACGTGGATGGCTGGACACATATATAGCACTCAACCTCGTATCTCGGTGGGCAAACCTTGACAGATTTCTTGTATCTCCGGCCGTCCATCTGTAGAAAATAATAATAATAATGAAACCATAATAATCATCACCATTTTAATTGTTGCTATTACTATTAAAAGGGGAAAGCATTTTCTTCCTCAGCGATTTATTTTGCATAGCCTGACGCAACAACTCTATTTTGGAGATTGATCGATACGATACGATGACACCGTGACAGTATCTTGTATGTTTATGTGGCTTATTAATATCGACAATTTACATCAGTAACGTACAGGAGTAAACCGATGTACGCACAAAACAAATCGCTGGGATAAAAGTTTTACTGTAATATTGCTGCTACTTGACGATTTTATTCCTAAGAACAAAAATTATTGAAGGGTTCAGTGAAGGGTATATCCAACACCACCAGTCTGAGAAATCTCTCCTAAACTGAATTAAATCGTCTGCATATGGGGGAAAAAAATCATCAATGGACTGTATACTGTATTTTTGCTCTTGAACACCAAACGATTCTACCAGACTTGACAGATTTCCCTTTGTGAAGTTAACGAAGGAATTGTCTAACTCCTCTAATATGAAAAGTCTCTTTTGAACCAGAATAAATCGTTTGATGCAGCAGCATCTGGCATGATCGTAAGCTGGAAAGGCAACGCTAATTACATACCTTCCAGCCAAGTAGACAGATGGTGACTGAGACGGAAACGGAGGGAGAGTGTCCAAACGCTTCGAACAGCAGAATAAGAGAAACTTCAGAACGAGACGTATAAAGGTACAGAACGAGAAATTAAATCTGCACAAGGCTATGGCACGTTTGCACTAAACTGATGATTCCTAATTTCTGTCAGCTGAGTTGATGGCCAAGTGTTATCGGTTTGAGGAGGCATCTAAACTGAAAATAAATTGTATCTTCATCTAGGATGCATAGCTCTAACGAGAGATAAACACGTTACAGTATGATGCTAATCACAAAGGAGTATTATGGAAAGAATGGAGTCTTAATCTGCCATTTAGCTACGAGAACTAAATTGAAAAGAACGAAAATTTCCTTCATGTTAAAGTGAATATCTTCTTTTACCTCTTTAACTAAGGCTCATTGAGCTCATACAACCATGCCTTGGTATTCAATTCGTGGGAGTGGCCAAGTCCTTTCGCTGAGGAAGAGATGCTACATATCATCCATTCCCACCTAAAATAGCAGCCCAGTATCTTAATTATAAACTGGGGTGTTAAATGTCTCGCTCCTGCCTCTTGGTGGCGAACAGTGTCCGAGCACTTATTTGAACGGGGGTTGCTAACTCATTTCCTTATTACAATACCTAGAATACTGCACTTTATTTCGGTTCTTGTATATTGTTCCTTCCGCATAGACTTTTGATTTCCACAAAACTTACCTCGACTTCTAATAATAACTTACCTGAATGGTGAACTGTACAGTACTGTAGGCTATTCAAGTTCTCATAAGTATCATCCTGCGGTGAAGCTGAATGTTTCATCGCTTTACCTTTAGTGCTGGTAGGCATTTTGTTTAGTTAAACCTTATTGCCAAACTTTTCGTCACTCCGGGTTTGTCATTTTCTAACTTTCTACCTATCAGAAATGAGTTTAGTAAAACAGCAGAACACTTTATTGGGCCATTTCATAAGCATCCTCAGTAGCTATAGAGATTTCTTCGTTAAACCTCTAGGTGGTACAAGTACAGTATTGTCTTGTATGCTGATGTAAAATGTTATGAAATGTAGGCTATACTGTATAATGTAAATGGCATGCAAAAGATTAAGGTGCAATGTGCAAGATAATCTCCACTTCCGATATGGCTCGTGGTAACAGAAAATCCACGGTTTTATTCTGGTGATATACTGTTGAACCACAAAAACCATGTGGCTCTGGAGAGGTGATTTTGCGCTGTTTGGCGAGCTAGGCTGGTGAGTGGCGAGGCATTGGTGGTAGTGTGGTGGGTGGATGGTGTTTGTGGTTGTGTGATTGGTGGGTGTTTGTGGTGGTGGTGTGATTGGTGGCCGTTTAAAGTGATCTGATCTGATTGGCTTATGTTTGTGGTGACGGTGACGTGTGGTAGAGGCGGTATATCGCAGATTGGGCATGAACCATTTCAGTTTGTCACTTTCCCTACTGTCTTATAAATGAAACAGATTATGGCCAGTTGGTTTGGGAGACAAGTGTAACTCATTGTGAGTCCCTCAAAAAAAAAAAAAAAAAAAAAAAAAAAAAAAAAAACACAAACCAGACACCTTAATCTTGGAAGGGGTGGCCACAAACAAATCACCTTCATGTCACCCCGTTCTCTGCCATCAAGTTGTCCTTCCTTTAACACACACCATACTCATTCACAAACTTCCAACCCATCCCTTCATCTCATCCTCAGTCTCCCCCTCCATTTCACTCCCAGGCACACTCCTAGTCAACCTCTCACTCACACACTTTAAATCATCTTGGATACTTCTTACAGTTCCTAAGTTTCCTTTTATATATAGGATGGATTGGATCTGTAACTCATTTGCATCCATAACCCAATGCTCTATGATATGGGTTTCATCACATAAGATTGGGTCAGGAACCAATCATCAAACTGACCTCTTTCTTTCCCACCTGTGGATGGAGCATGATAGGGTGCAGAGAGAAAGGAAACAGAAAACTGCCTAGAAAAAAATATAATGAACAGTATGCCAAATGCAATAGGTAAGAAATACAGATAAAAAGAAAGCAAGGGCTATCATGTGTTCATTAAAGGGGATACATACTGTACATTTACTTATCATCAAGTACCTTCACATAAATTCTAATTCCTTGACTCTGATGTAATTATTGCTCTTGCTACCTCCTATCAACTTATAAAATGGAGGCTGAACTGCCTGGTTATACACGTCCCCAAAATGGGGGCTGGTGGACTGCAAGAGAAGGGCAGCTTAACCCTACAATTCATTGAGTTAACATTGCAGATGAGCCTAGGGTCACAATAACTCTTTTGGTTACCGTGTTCAAAATTTTTGCCCAACTGAATGGGCAAATTTTTGTTTGTATCTCATTCTGCCAATTTATTTCAGACTCTAACCAAAGTCTGCCCATTCCCCAAAAATGGGAGAAGAAAAAATTTAATTTGGCTAAAACATGCCACCTACTTTAACCTCAATGTCGAGTTGTAATGCTTGTTAAACAAATCATAATTTCTAACCAACAGACTTCTTAAATATGGATTAATTAGCTGTTTTAAAGTATTTCCTCTGGGATGTATTACTATGTCTTTCTTTTTCCCCAAGTTTCCAACAAATGGGAAGTACATTTGGGGACAAAATATTTTTTCCACTACCCGTGCTTCATATCTTCCTCTGTCAGCTAATATCGCTAAACTGAGAGGGACTTGGTATGTTTCTCTCTGCCCATGGATGATTCTCTTTGGTATAAATCATCTTGGAGGGAAGTCAGATGTCCAAAATGTTTGGTCAATACATCATGTGTATACAGTAACACATACCAGACCACACATTTACTTAAGTCCTTAAGCAATTAACACGTGATTATAAGAACATAAATGAAAACTAGCAATGCATTAAGTACATTTAATAGCATACGGGTTCAAAATTAAACAAATCATTACCTTCCCCTATTGCATATCTAAATATAATTTACTTTCACTGTTTAAAATGCATTGAAAACTTTGTATCAAATACACATACAGTACAATGACAAGTTAAATTCCATTTAGAAAGTACTTTAAATTTATTGTGATCTGTACAATCAGAACAAAATCACAGAAGATATTTTTCATAACCTATAAAAGGTTTTACTTCACTGCATGACATTTTCCTTCATTCATTATTAACTGGATAAAAATACAGGATACAAAAAGTAACACAGTATCAACTCTCCATAATACAAGAAACAATGCCTCCTGCCAGCAAGTGATTTTTTTAATTGAATGTACAGGATTCCATCATTAAGCAAACTGTGAATGTTGCATGTAAAGTTAGTCTAAAGGTGCAGAGGAACATTAACCCACACAGACCAGAGATGTCTCCAATAACGTTATTCTTGCATTTCCTTCCTGAGATTGTATTCAGCTTTCAGGATAGGCTCTTTGAACCAGAGGGGTTAGATACAGCTTTAATGAGCCCTCTTCAATAAGAGAGGCCTTTCCCAAACTGAGTAAAACTGTCTGGTAGCAGCAAGAATAAAGAGGATGTCACTCTGATTCCAGGGGTTAAATGCAATATTCCTCAATCTGTACATTGTGAAGAATTTGCACCACTACATGCATCCAACTTGCTGCTGCATCAAAATATAGGTCTAAAGTCAACAACTAGGAGCATCAACTATTTTGTTAAAACAAAGGAATGTCCTGGCAAAAGCCAAGAATGCCCGAATGTCAAGTTTAATAACAGTATAGTTCTACCTAATTTATATGTACAACAGGCCACTGTGCTGCATTGGGGCCATCTTAATCTGAAGAGGCATTAATATAACTATAGTCCGTTTGTTTTCACCTGATTTCGGAACTGGGCCACTCTCACATAACTTGAACAGGTACTGGTACTAAGTCATGGGTGCGTGACATTCAACGAGCCTTCAGCTATATGATGTAGGAATGAGTCTCCTTGGTTGTTAGTCAAACTGACACCAATATGACTACACCCTGGCCACCAACTGAACTGGAAAAGCGAGTAATAAGGGTCTTCTTTGCCAGGCTAGTAACAAACGTGCTATAAATAACCAATTTGGCCGGACAACACTTTGGCATGTGGTACTTTAATTTTGAAGTTTTACAGAGAGGGTTAAAAAGACAAGTTGGCGGATTGATACGCAAGCTCGGGGCACAGCTACCAAGGGTTTGTGGGCCGTATCTCTGTGGGCAGTATTATCAAAGCCTCAAAATGGCAAATGGAGGGGCAAGCCACCAGTTTTGACAAGTTCTGAAGCACATAGTATAGAACATGCCTGCTTTTTTCCATGTTGTATGTGACTGCACTCTATAATGTGGAATCAAATCTAATAAGTCACCAGTTTTTTAATTACAGTTTCTGAAGAAGATGAAGATGGAATGTGCCTGGTTTTTCTACACTGTACCTGACTGCACTCTATACTGTGGGATGCAGGCTAAACTAATAACAACAGGCATCCAACAAACGACCTTTTCAAAACACATGCCGAATTTTTTCTACATCATACCAGACTGCACTCAAAATGTGGGCTCTATATCAAACTTGGCTGATCTGAGAGTGGATTTACGAGGCTTTAAAAAAAAAAAAAAAAAAAAAAAAAAAAAAAGTAATCAGAGGTATTCTTCAAACACTGGGGACCTGCCTTCCCCTTAGCCATCTATAAGTTTTAAGAATACTGCTGTAAGTGGCATGGCAGGCTTCATGGCACCTCATCCTTAGCAACTCATTTACTGCATGTCACCTTAACTTTCTCTTGTGTGCCTTTTAAATTATCATAATATCATCATAGCTTGCATCAACACACAAGACCATACTGAGGTGTAATGTGCTAAAACAAATTGTCAAGGAAGAGGTGTTACGAAATCTACAAAGCCACTTGGAATACAACCCTGTGTCACATATCTGGGCCCGGATGCACAAACTCACAACCACTCCCGTGTCATAACCGATTTATTTTGGGGAAACGAGGGACATGAGGGGACTATGTACTCTGTTCTTTCTGTATTAAAAAAAACTTTGATAATTTCCCACTTATACCAAGGATTTGTTTTGCAGGAAGGAAAATGGAGGGAGAGTGCAGGAACTAACCATGTCTTGTCTTACTGCTGAAGCAAAACTAATATTTCTTTATGCAGCAAGGTAATGGGGAGTGCTGGAATGTTACATCCTTCTTCTTTCCTCCCTGCAAAAACATAACCAGTACTCTGCTTTCTTTCAGGAAGATGAGGGAAGTGAGACTGCAATAATGTCCATGTTCCTTCTTCCTAAAAAAACACCACTGGTATCATATCTGCAGTTGGGGGATGAAAGGAGATGGCAAAAATGTTCCATATCTCTTGTCCTTCCTCCAAAAACAAATCTTGGTTACAACAGGGCACTGCTGATGGCAAGTCGCACTGGCTGCTAGTTAATGAGCTTACACTGAAAAGTATTAAATACAGTAAAATTTTAAATGTACACATTCCGTCATGCCACCGTAAGGGATGCCAGAGTGCTAGTCTCTGAGCCCTATATTCTTATCAGCTTGGGAGGTTTTCTAGCGCCCCTTTTGTAACTGATTTATCATGAATAGTACACTTCTGTATTTTTCCTTTATTTTCTGGCCACCCCTTTCTGGATTGCGGTGTCTGGTTACAGCTAGATAGATATAACAATCCTTTTTAATGCTATTTATAAAACACGTTTTTTCCTTTTTCAATTCAGTGTACTTACTTTTTTCATTTTAATGAAATACCTGCAGATGATTTTTAGAGATTAAATTCAACTGCAGTGGTGAAGGAATTAACTGAACACTTTCACGCTCCTCCAGTTAAAAAAAATCTCGGCAGAGGAAAATCATCTGGATGTAGCAAGAAAGAAATGAAACATACATCGCTGTACACAGGATAATGCCAACACAGCCTGCATAAATAACATACATGTGGATATGGATTTGCCACACACTGAAATTAACTAAAAAGGAAGAAGTGCTACAGAGCTCTCCTACGCTGACAAAAATACAGGTCTCACAAAGCAGTATAGATATGAAAGGCCTGGATTTGTCTCCCATTTCATCAACATGTTCATATCAGGTTCAACTCGCTGGGCAGGTTCAATTTAAGTCACAAGACACAAATCCACACATGTATATTGGTATTATTTTGTGTTAATTTACCTCCCAGCAAGTTTTTTAAACACTGCACCTGAAGCCAGTAAAACACATTTCTCCTTCCACAATAAAAAAAAATAAATAATTACACTTCTTTCCATGACAGAAAAATAATAATCTACTAAACAAATCCTCATACGTGATGAAGGCCGACGCTGTGGCCACTCAAGTCTCCTTGACCCACCATGCCCAAGGATGTCGATCTGTACTTTCTCCTGCTATCTCCTTAGGATAGTATTCAGCTCAGGAGTGACTTCAAACTGGAGGGGTTAGATACAGCCTTAACCCCCACTCCAATGACGTACTTTATATTTTACTCTTCCTGCCGTCAGATAATTTTATTCAGGTTGAGGACAGAAATCAGATTGTGAAGGGGGTTAACTATGTCTCTAACTCCTACAGTACTAATGGTCTCCCATGATCATATGGTAATTCCTTGCCTCTTACTTGCAGGTGAGGAAGTCATTACAAAACAAACAATATTGGGGTATATTTTGGGATATTTTAACAAAATTTGATGTTAAATAATCTGATTTAACAAAATTTGATGTTAAATAATCTGAAAATACACTAAGGTATTTGGAGAATGATTTAACAAAGTCTGATATTAAATACCTGTGCAATAAGCTGAAAATACACTTTATTTTTAGATGAATGATGTTCTGATAATACACTTTAAGGTATTTAAAATGAGTAGATTCTAAAGTGGTGTGATGTATGGCAGGATTACAAGGGGATTTTAGGCAATCACAGCTCAGTTTGGGTTGTGGCATTTTTAGGTGGGTTTTCTTAGTTCGTGGGTATTTCTGTTCCCTAACACCTGAGAAAAAACAAGGAAATGACCCATGCGTTAAACCCTTTCAAACAGAGGTCTTTCCTTACACTGAATAAAATCATCAGATACTCTTGCAATGTCCTGATGATTTTAGTCTAGCCCAGGATAGTCTTTTTTCGAACTGAAGGGGTTAGATATCACACTAATAAACCCCTCCAACAAGAGACATCTTCTCCTAAGCTGAATACAAATTGCCTTATTGAAGCTAAAAGTAAATTAATAACGGACACCAGGCAGTTGGGTTTAGATGTCAGCCTAGGAGAGAGGTGGCGTGGTCCTCAGTGTATAGTTTAGTGCAGAATAAAGCCTCAACCACATTATGCAGCTCCAAATGTGCATATTCACACCACCTGGAAGTAAAAAACATTACTGTAACTTGCAAGAAGTAGTAAAGTAATGTATCGTTGTCCATACACTCAGTCCTGCCTTAACCCCCCAAATCACATAGGGGTAGGGGGTTTTTTCAAGAATACTCCCCCAGTATCCCTGCTTGTCGTGTAGTGCTGGCGACTAAAAGGGTTGGCGTGCGGGAGGATTAGTGCCTCTCCCCGGAAAACAACTAACTAAAAAAACAAGCAATAAGCTCCTCGGACAAGGACTGACCAATAGACGAATATGACCAAGGACCGGACAAAGGACATGGTTACTCGTGAATGTGGAATGTAAGGGGAGCGAATGATGAGGTGAAAGAGAGAGACATTGTCCAGATGCTTATATGGTGTGAAAGTGATGTATAATGGAATAACTGGAAACAAAATGGAGAGGAGAAAGTGTGAGGGAATGGGAGCATGGATGGGGTATATGTGTTGGAGTAGGTGAGAATGAGAGGGCAAAGGAAGGAGTATGTATAGTTGTGAGTAAAAGATGAAAGAAGAGCATAAGACAGTATGGATCAGTTGGGTCAAGGATTGTGTGGGTAAAGTTGAAAGTTGGAATAAGCAAATGTGGGTGATTGTGTGTGTGTGTATGCGCCAACGCAAGATCGTGCTAGAAGAGTGAGAGAAGAGTTCTGGACAAATGTAGAAGTGGTGCATGGAAAAGTTTCGAAGGAATGAGAGAGTGTTTTTGATCGGTGATATGAATGGTAAAGTTGGGGAAATGTGAAGGTGGATGGAATAGTTGGTGAATGGGGTGTGCCTGCTGAGACAGAGAATGGGAGTGCGTTAGGGTGGACATTTGTGCTGCGAGTAGGGTTGGTGATAGCCAATACCCTCTTTCAGGCATAAAATGATCCACAGGTATATATGGCGAGTGATGACAAGGGTAAGTGATGAACTGAATGAAAGGAAGGCAATGATTGAGTATGTGTGTGTGTGGATGAAAGGATGCGAAGATGTGTAATGGATGCAAGAGCTTATAGAGGCTGGGGGAAGGTGGACTTTCTGACCACTACTTGGTGGTGGCCAGAATTAGGATTCAAGTAAGATGGAGGAAGAGAGTGAAGGGAAAGACGAGGGGAAGGAATAGTTGCAAGGAGAGTGGAAAGGTTACAAGAGGATGAGAAAAAGGTAGAGTATAAGAGAGAAGTGGGAGGAACGATTGGGCAAATATGAATTGGAGCAGATGGGAGACGTGGGAAGGTGGGTGGTGTAGGGATATTTACAGAAGAAGTATGTGCAGCATGTGATGTGGTGTGTGGAAGTGAAGAGAAGACGGAAGGGGGTGCAAGGAACAGCTTGGTGGACTGGAAGAGGTGAGACAGGCTGTGGCACAAAAAGAAGAAAGCATACAATGAATGGTATGATAAAATAGGGGCATGGAAGAAGTTGAGAAGCGGAAGAGAGAGTTATATGTAGAAAGAAAGAGAGAGGTGAAATGATTAGTAAGAGAGAGTAAGAAGAAAGTGGATGAGGAATTTGGAAGGAATTTGGAGTGCAAAAGTGGAGGGACTGTAAGAAAATGTTCTGGAAAGAGGTGGAAAAGAGTAAGACAGGGTGGAAGTGAAGTTAGCAGGGGAGTGAAAGATAAAAATGGTAGATTACTAGTGGAGAAGGGAGAAAAAGTAGAGCAGATGGAGAGAACACTTTAAGCGAATTGTTGAACATAGAGGATGGAAGTAATGCGTAGTATAAGTGGCTGGGGAATGGCTGGGAGAAGGAGGGGAGGTGAGAAGACAGGAAAATTCAGTAGGACAGAAGTTGTGGAAGCAATGAAGAAAAGTTAAATCAGGGGAAAGCCCAAGAGGAATTCGATGGAGTGTGTGGTGAAATGCTGAAGCAGTGTGGGAGAGCATAGTAGTAGAATGGATGTGGGAAGATGTGCAGATTGGCCTGGGGAGGGAAGGTAGAGTCCCGGAGGATTGGAAGTCAGGAGGTATAATTATTCCCTTGTACAAAGGAAAAGGGGAAAAAGAAGTGTGTGTGGTAATCATAGGGGAATTTGTCTTTCTTAGTAGTAATGATGAAAAGTGTATGGTAGGATACTTATTGACAGAAAGTTAGAGAAAGAAATAGAGAAATTAGTCAGAGAAGAACAGGGAGGCTTTAGGGAAGGGAAGAGGGTTGTGTAGATCAGATATTCATTCTTAGATCTTTAGTGGAAAAGTTTCAAGAGAAGTGGAAAGAAGTTATATGCTGTGCTTTCTATGTGATTTGGAGAAAGCATATGACAGGGTGGAGGTATGACAAGGATTGTGTGGAAAGTGTTAAGAATATATGGGAGATAGATGGGAAGTTGTTGAATGCTGTGGGAAGAGTATGTACGATGAAAGTGGCGAACGCCTGCAGTGCGTGTGGATGTGGTGAACTGTAAGTGGGAATTTTTCTCTTTGATAGTTGGGTTGAAACAGGGATGTGTCATGTCTCCATGGTTGTTCAATCTGTACATGAATGGGGTAATAAAAGAGGTACAAGGTAGGGTAGTGGATGTTGGAGTGGCCTTCTGGTGAGAGAGGATAGTGTTTGGAAACTCCCTGTACTGTTGTTTGCAGATGATACTGTGTTGTTGAGTGAAGACGAAGGGAGCTGCAAGGCTTGGTGGATGAGTTTGGGAGAGTGTGTAAGAAATCGGAATCTAAAGGTGAATGTAGGGAAGAGTAAAGTGATGGTCTTTGAGAAAGGTGAAGTCAGTGAATGTACAGTGAGGTTGGATGGTGAGGAATTGGAAAATGTGAGTACGTTTAAGTACCTGGGTAGTGTGATGAGTAAGGATGGAGGTTTGGAGGGTGAAGTGCTTGAAAGGGTACAGCAGGGAAGAAAGGTTGCTGGTTCTTTGAAAGCAGTGATAAGAAACAGGGAAGTGAGCATGGAAGTGAAAAAATTACTACATGACAGTATTGTGATACCAACTCTAACATACGGAAGTGAAGCTTGGACGTTGTTGGAAGGACACAAGTCAAGAGTGAGAGCAGTGGAAATGAGTTATTTAAGAGGAGCCTGTGGAGTCACATGGAGAGAGAGGCTGACGAATGAGGATATAAAGGAGCGTTGTGGTGTGGATGTGGATGTGATAGGAAGTGTTATGAGGAACATACTGAGGTGGTTTGGCCATGTGGAGAGGATGGAGGGTGAAAGACTGACGAAGAGAGTGTATGTGAGTGTGGTGGAGGGGGAAGAGGGAGGGGGAGGCCGAGGATGAGATGGAGGGATGGGGTGGAGAGGTATATGAGAGAGGGGGGTGTGAGTTGGGAGCAGGGCAGTGAAATGGCGGGGGACAGGGCGATTTGGAGGCGATTTGTTTGTGGCCACCCCAAACGGGATTGAGGCGTCTGGCAATATAGATAGATAGAGGAGTAACTTAAAAATGATCACCCATATGCACAGGGCTAAAGTAGAACTTTTTTTTTTTTTTAATGCTAGGAAGAAGGAACCAAAGACCACGAGCCCACAATAAGTGTTCCTTCCAAGAGAAAAACAAATTACAAGAGAGACCCAAATTCAAGATCTGGACACACTGCATTTGAAAGACTGGAGATCATAGAAAGCAGGAAATACAGACAGAGGGAGACAGTTCCAGAGTTGACCTGCTGCATAAATGAAGGACTGGGAGTAACGGTTAACTCTTGCATTAGAGAGTTGGACAGAAAAGGGATGAGAGTTTGCTGCTAGACAGGTGCTATGTGCCTGTCGTAGAGGTGGAGGAATGCAAGCACACAGTTCAGAGCAGCAGTGACCATTGAAGTTGCGATAGAAAAGATATAAAGATGCAACAGTGCGGCGAAGAGACAGAGGTTGAAGGGAACGAGTAAGAGGAGTGAGAGTTAATGAGACGAAAAGCCTTTGACTCCACCCTATTGAGAAGAGCTCTATGTGGGGAGCCTCCCCATACATAAGAGTTGGGGATAAAGCCCATGTATAGATTCAACAATTGTGCACAGGTATTGAAGGAACGGAGTCGGCTTAGCACATCCAATTTCTTGGAAGCAGATTTTACAAGAGATGTAATATGGTCTTTCCAAGATATGTTCCGAATGAATGAAACCCCAAGCATGTTCAAGGATAATGCAGGATTAAGATGAATATTATTAAACATTAGTGGGTACACCTGTGGATGATTTTGTTGGGTTGACAGGTGTAAAAACTGAGTCTTTGATGCATTAAAAACAACCATATTATTTTTACCCCAGTCAGAGAAGTGAACCAAGTCAGACATTAGGTGTTGCCTTAGCCACATCCCTTGTTTGCTGAAGTAACTGCTGAGATGGTCGTTGCGGGATCCGAATGGAAAGGTGAACAGTGGAGTCATCAGCGTAAGAGCGGACAGGGTTAGATTTACAGCTTAGAAGGTCACTGATGAATAAAAGGAAGAGAGCTGGTGATAGGACAAAGCCCTGAGGAACACCACTGTTGATAGATCTAGGAGAAGAACGATGGCCATCTACAACAGTGGCTATAGAATGACCAGAAAGGAAACTAGAGATGAGGGCACAGATAGAAGGATAGAAACCATAAGAGGGCAGTTTGGAAATAAAAGATTTATGCCAGACTCGATCGAAAGCCTCCGAGATGTCAAGTGCAATGGCAAAACTTTTGCCAAAGTCTCGAAAGGTGGATGACCAGGAGTCTGAAAGGTAGGTGAAGATCGCCAGTGAAGCATCCGTGACGGAACCCATACTGACGATCAGAAAGCAGATTGTGATAAGAAAGATGCTTTAAAATTGTTCCATTAAGAACTGACTCGAAAACTCTTGAGATACAGGATGTTAAAGCAATTGGATGATAGTTAGAGGGTTGGGAATGGTCACCCTTCTTTGGAACTGGCTGAATGAGAACAAACTTCCAGCAAGAAGGAAAGGTACAAGTTGATAGACAAAGGCGAAAGAGTTTGCCTAGGCAGGGTGTAAGGACAGAAGCACAGTTCTTGAGAACAACAGGAGGGACTCCATCAGGCCCATATGCCTTGTTAGTATTGAGGCCTATGACGGTAGAAAATACATCAGCTGAAGAAATTTTAATGTCAGCCACGAGGAAGTCATAGGGGGGAAGTGATGGAGGAACAGCACTGGAATCGTCTAAGGTGGAACTGGAGGAGAAAGTCTGAGCGAAGAGATTTGCTTTATTAGTAGAAGAAATAGCTACAGAACCAACAGAGCAGAAAAGAGGAGGGAAGGATGATGAGGTAAAGTTGTTAGAAAGGTTTTTGGCAAGGTGCCAGAAGGAGCGGGAAGAATTTGAGTTGGAGAGTTGAGAGCATTTACTACAGATGAAATTATTTTTAGCAAAGCAAAGAACAGACTTAGCACGATTCCGGGCAGAAACATAAAAATGATGTGATTCGGGGTTGGGTTGGCTCCAGTGCCTTTTATAGGCCCTCTCCTTGTTGCAGACAGCATTAGAACAAGCGTGATTAAACCAAGGCTTTCTTGCGTTAGACAAAGGAATGTATGCTTCCATGCCCGAGAGAATAACCTCCATAATGAGCAAGGTACACTCAGATGGCTCCCGGCCACTGAAGCAATAATCATTCCAGGGAAAATCAAAGAAGTACTGCCTGAGGGCCTCCCCAATCCACAGCTCCAAAGTGCCACAGACGACGTTTCTTTGGAGGGTCCACAGGCCGTACCAGAGCGATAGGACAGGTTAAAGTGATAAGGTTGTGATCGGAGGAGCCCTACGGAGAGAAAAGATTAACAGTGTATGCAGAAGGATTATTTGTAAGGAAGAGATCAAGTATGTTGGAGCTCTCTCCAAGGCAGTCAGGGATATGGGTAGGGTGTAATAGTAGGAGTAGTCGTTCCCAAGGCAGTCCGGCCGAAAGCCTCGAGTCCCTTAGGAAGGCCATGGCTGAGACCGGGCTTTCCCACAGAGCTCTCAAAGAGTGTATGTTGTGTTGTTGGCGTAGGTGATTGTGTGTAATGCAGTCTTCCATAATGTGCTTAATAATATGGGGTGCTGTTTTGCATCCTGGACAGGCATCAGCGACGGAGTTATCCAGCCTCTTCTGGTAGCTTAAGAGGGCTGGATGGTGCCCACATCTCAGCCTGGCCAGGTGGACCCTGTCCTCATGAGGGAAATAGGATTCAGAAGGGTGGATGTCAGGAGGCAGTGCATGCAGCTGTGTGTTGTCTTTGAATGACTAAATGGTGCGGCAAGTGATCTGAGCGTGGATATGCTTCTGGAGGCTGGTCTGAGGTGGGTGAGGGGGGACAGATGCTAGTATTTGTGTATGGTATCGTGTGCTGGGTGTTGTTTTGATGTTCCTTGGTGTGGGTGGATGTGCTGCCATGTAATATAGTGGATGTTGTGGGTTTGTGGAGGCTGCAGCAAGAAACTGGGTGCCTCTCATGTCTAGGTGATCCCTGACTTTGAGGACTTTGGTTTCTTGATGTAGGTGGTCTGTGGGTGTAGTGGCTGTGCAGCCTATGATTATTGTTTGTATACTGTGGTGGTGGTTTCTTTGTTGTCTCCGAATGTTGTATGGGCTAGTGACCTCAAGGCATTGAGTCTTGGTGTTATTTTTAATATTTGTGATGTGTTGTTTAAATGACATTGATGTATTGTATGTTACACCAAGGACTTTCTGTGTGTGTGTGTGTGTGTGTGTGTGTGTGTGTGTGTGTGTTGTTTATGGTGAGGTGTGGGATGTGACTGTGTTCTGCTGTCCAGTTTGTGAGAAGAGTCACTGTAGATTTGGATGGGGCTATTTTGAGCCTGTTTGTGGTGAACCATTCGTGTAGTGTGTTGAGGTAAGGTTGGATGATGTATGCAGCTGTGTTTGTGTTTTTGTGCGTACATGTAAGTGTTATATCATCGGCATAGGAAGCTATGTGTATCTGTGGTGTGTGGGGTGTGGGTATGTCATGCATGTATAGGTTAAAGAGTGTAGGGGACAAAACAGATCCTTGGGGGATGCCGTTTGTGAAGTTTCTGATGTTAGAATACTGACTGGCAAATGTTACATGTGCACATCTGCCTGCTAAGTAGTTTGCCAGCCATTTTTTTGTGTTATTGTGCATGTTTGTGTTGAGTATTTTGTTTGTGAGGTTGTGGCAGGGGATGGCATCAAAAGCTTTGCTGATGTCTAGTGTGATTAGAGTGTTCTGTGTGGTGGCCTGGCTGAATTCATGCCACCGAAAACTCTCTGCGTAAGGTCTGTGAGAAGGGTGTTTGTGGAGTGTAGTGGCCTAAAGCCATGTTGTGATTGGGCTAGGGGAATGTGAGGTGTGACTAGTTGTAATACCAGTCATTCCAGTGACGTTAGTGGGGGTGCAGAGGAATGTAATGGAGCGGTGTGAGGAGGGTAACGTCACAACGTGGGGTCTTTGTTGGGTTTAAGGATAGAGATGATAATGCCAT
Source organism: Coenobita brevimanus (assembly GCF_032717465.1). Taxonomy (NCBI): domain Eukaryota; kingdom Metazoa; phylum Arthropoda; class Malacostraca; order Decapoda; family Coenobitidae; genus Coenobita; species Coenobita brevimanus. Next base: position 33,593 of record NW_027644885.1, on the reverse strand, counting down.
GCTTCCAGATGTTGGGTATTATGTTGTGTGAGTAGCTGTAGTTTGATATGTTGGTGTATGCTTGTATGTCTTGTGGTCCAAGATGTTTAAGGTGAATGTTGCTTATGTTGTCTGGTCCACAGGCAGATCAGTGGTTAAGGTTGTTAATGATGTGTTTCATTTGGTTGTAAGTGAAAGGTGCGTAGTCTGGGTCTGTGGCGAACTGTCTCTTACGTCGGATGATATGTCGGTCTTCGGGATGGGGGTTTAGATGGCTGACTTGTGAAAAGTGATGGATGGGAGTGTTTGCTTGTTGTTTGTTTGAGGGTATGGTGTCTGTTGTTGTGATGGCAGTGTGTGATTGGGTGGTGTTGTACAAGCTGCTCAAGGTCATTAAGGATAGAAAAGATGTTGGCTTGTTCACCAGGTGGATCAGTGAAAGGAGGGGAAAATGCTACTTTAGCCCACATTCTGCAATAATGTATATCCCTTGCTGCCCAGTGGCTAAATGAAACATACATCACTTCATGCTAACAGCAGAAATTTTCATGCCTTGTTCTGGTGCTCATTGGTGACATCACATAGAGGTACTGCAAGGTTTGAAGATCCTAACCCCTGCAAATTTTAAAAGATATACTGTACCATTCTACCAAAATACAGTATGTGAACTTGTACAAAGCTAAACATCAGCCAACATACCTGAACATACAGATGGAGAAAAAAGGAGACAGGTACATTTACGCCTTATCAACATCTGGCTTTATATTCTCCTCGTGGCTTTGCTCCACCAAATATACTGTTGGTCTGTGAAGTCTCCGCAATCTGGTTCACCGGGTCCTTTTTGGTCCTTGGTAGCAGTTTTAGTCGTGGTCTCTGCGACAGTTCCTCTGAAATTACACAATGTGCTAGGTCACCATAATTATCATCATTACCACCACCATCATTACACCTCTAATATTACAAATCAACAAGTGACTATGGCCATTTTAATCACAAGTATATATGGATAGTGTAAGCCTTTGTTGTTTATCCCCTTTCCTGACATTCTGGTCAATTCAACTTGCTTAGTATCAAGCCAACTGATCTTACATTGTGCATGACCAATTCACTTTGCAAATTATCTTTACCCTATCAGCTATACCCATTCCAGTATAACTATTTTAAACCTACTAGCCCTTTATAATGAGAGCCGAGCAGCACTAAAGATTAAACAAGAATAAGATGATAGTCACACAGCAGTGCTATAGAAAAGATGCATACTCTGCTCTTGGAGCTGTATCGAGATTAATTCAAAAATATGATGCTGGTAATGAAGTGAAGTGAATAGGATACAAAGCTGTAGTACTGTTTCACTCTACCACTGAGCTACCAGACAAAGCCACAAAAGGACGCAAATCTCCAAGTTAGGGTGGATGACCCATAACTCCACCCGGGTCTGGCTCTCTGAACTCGTCAAAGTTGCGGGACCGGTCGCTGTCCCTGCGGTCCCGTCTAGGGTATCCGTCACCACGCCCTCCTGGTCCACCTCCACCTGGCCTGGCTCCTCTACCTGCATAACCGCCCCGCTCACCACTACCCCGATCATCAAAGCCACCACCGCCGCCGCCGCCATATCTCCCACCACCTGGAGCTCCACTACTATAACCACCTCGACCACCACGGTTCCCTCGGTCATCCTCTCTTCTGTACCGACCTGGTGGGAAACAAAGCGTATCACTGTTGTTACCTGGCATTTTTTTTTTTTTTCCCTCTCTATTAACTCATAAATGGGCCACACTGTACAAGCCACAGGAGGCTTCATAACATCTCTTCCCCAGAGGTTTCTTTTGCCTATTTCAATATTCTTTATTACATTATTTACTTAATCTAATCTAATTTAGAAATGACTCCATGTTTCCTCTCAAGAAAACCTTTTACTGGGGTTAGCCATGGTACAGCTGATGTTCTCTATGGATTGGAAACTAAAACAAATGCCAGAACCAGACAATTATTTCAAAGCCAGAACCAGACAATTTCTTCCAAACAGGTGCTGGAAGCTGCTGGTAAAAAAGAAATTTGCAATGCGAAATAAAATTTTTAACAATGTCAGAGTCTCAGCTTGAACTCTACAGTATGTACTATGCGTCACAAAAAGTACTGGTGCACAGGGGGTGTCCAATGCCTACCGAAAGCATTTGAACATCATCTCACTGTGTATTAACAACGTCCGTTTTTATAAACATAACATCTGGTATATGTTTGCATGAGGATATTGCAAGTTGGTGATATACAGTATGACACCCTCTGACATCAGGGCTACCAAATGTGTGGTATGTCGGACATTAAAACAGTTTTTCAGTGACCAATGTTCAGTGTTCCCAAATGTTTCACACACATCATGCACTGAAACTTTTGTGACCCATAGTACAGTTACTCAGAAGATGGATCGGCAGGTGCCTGTACTTGAGGTTGAATGTTCTTTGCCTAAGAGTGAAGACTGTGTGGCTGGTTACTTAGCTAGTGGCTACATTTCACTCTCATAGTAATGCCTCCCATAACCGATGGCTGCAATTCATCTACTACCTACTGATTAAATATTAACCTTATTTACATCAGTGACATGCAAGCCTTTCAAGATGCAAAACAGTTGATGAAACAGTTCTATGAAATCTCCATAGCTGCTAGGAACACAATCCAATGATATATAGAATACCCTCATGATAAGCAACCCCCCACCCCCTTTTCTATTAAGTCCTCAGTAAATGAAAAATACACACTGAACTTCCACTGCTACCTAGAGTTGATCCATCAGTTTTCCTCAGTTTACAGAGATTATATCTATCATTGAATCCTTTTTGCCACATCAGGAGTCTAGGGCTAAGCTATCAAGTTCTGATATTTAGGGTGAGAGTGACCAGCCTTACTTGCCCCTGAAAGGTTTTCTGTGGGCAGTAAACCTAACCATTCCTTGCACATAAACCCTTCTGGGGTAACTTTTTGAAAGAGGCATTCTCAAGACCCTGTCAGGCACTGTAAACAATGTTTTCACTTTCCCCTAAGGTCATCTGACTTACTTCCATAGTCATCAGGTCCATCTCGCCTTCCCCTAAAGTCATTCATGTCCCCACCCCCTCTGCCACCCCCCCGACCACCTCTGCCACGTCCTCGGTCAAACCCGCCACCTCGGTCACCTCGCCTTGACTCTGGAAAGCAAAACTACATTGGGATTCACTATATAATAACAGCAACCACAGAAAATATCACCACCACCATCATCATCATCCCACACAATAACAGCTACTACCCACAATATCTCCATCATTATCCAAACCTCTCTTTCCTGACTTGTAATGCTCTCACTCTGTAACTCAACACTCCACAAGGTTTTCAATCAGTGTCTGGTTCCCTGGAACCAATTAAAGCACTGATTCTCCCCATAAAGACCTATTTCTTAATACCCTGTAAGGCAAATTTAAGGTCTATCTATAAAATGTGAGAGGTGGAAATGCTAAGATAAGAAACTGGAAGACAATTAGCTGAGTAGTACAGAGTGACACATTGAGAAATGTTCACTTACTGTAAGGGACTGAGGAAAGAAGGTAAGATATATTTCATTTATTTAAAGAACATTAATCCCTTGAATCACATACTGTAGGTCATGTCTTGTTCTTGGTACTACCAGAAAATTATATTAAAATTAGAAGTGACTTGTCAAACAGAAGGGGCTAAACACATATAGCCTTCTCCTCCTTTAACTGCTAAACATCATTTCAAAGCTGAATATCATCTGAAGGAAGCTAGCAGAAATAACCAGTACCATACTGCATAACTGTACAAGTAGTGAAGGTCTTCAGCCATCCATCCATCATCTAATCCTACGTTGCCCCATGAGGAGCGTAGGAACCCCAGTCTAGGCAATTGGTCCTGACATTTAAGATGAGAGTGACCATCCTCACTCATCCCTGAGTGGCATTACGTGAACAATAAACCCCAACCACCCCTAGAAATATTAGAAACTCATCCTGACCATTTTCCTCCCTAAGGATGAGGTAAAGTAGGGTCCAAAAAACCAGGAGAAAGATGAAGAAGTTAAGACAATAATGGAGGAAAAGAAGTGGCTAGAGTGGATACAGGACAGGGGGTTCAAATTGAAGTAAGAACTGAATATACTGAGAGCAAGAAGCATGTAAAGAGACTAGTGGAGAGGAAAAAGGAGGAGGTAAAAGATGGTCTTGGAAGAAAAATGAATGCAAATAACACTGAAAATAGTAAGTTATTCTGGAAGGACTTGTGGAAATGTAGAGGTGACAGTGGAAAGAACTGAGAAAATGTGAACGATGTAAGTGGCAGATTATTAACCTACTGGGATGAAGTAAGGACCAGATGGAAAGGATATTTTGAAAGCCTGATGAATGGGAATGATGAGAGCAGAGCGGCTGTAAACACAATTGGTTCTGGGGATGTGCAGAGAAGGAATCCAGTGCCAGGAAACATGACACTCACAGAAATGAAGAACACTGTGAAACTGCTGAAAATGAGAAAGCAGCTAATGTTGATCAGGCGTATGCAGACATAATTAAGTGTAGTGGAGAGAGGGGAATGAAGTGCTTGTTGGAAATACGCAAGATGGCATGGATGAGTGAAACTGTGCCAGTACAGTGGAAAAGGCTGTGACCGTACCCCTCCACAAAAATAAAGCAGAGCAAAGTGAGTGCAAGATTATCATGGCATAAGTCTACTGAGGGTTATAGGGAAGGTAAATGAAGAATTATTATAAAGAAAGTATGAGAGATATCAGAATTCCTAGTAAGTGATAAACAGAGTGGCTTTAGGAGTGGCAGAGGATGTGTGGATCATATATTTGCAGTGAGACAGATGGTGGAGAGGGCTTCTGAGAAGGACTAAGGCATTTATGGAATTTAAGGATCTGGAAAAAGCATACAACAAAGTAGACAGAGAAGAACTGTAGAAGGTTTTGCGCATGTACGGTGTAGATGGTAAGTTGCTAGGTGCCGTTAAGAGTTTCTACAATGTTAGAGGGGCACATGTAAGGGCAAACGGGCAACTACAGTAAATACAGTAAACGGTTCATGATCAATGTGGGAGCACGACAAGGTTGTGTGATGTCCCCATGGTTATTCAATATATATATGGATGGGATGATGAGAGAAGTAAAAACATGTGTAATGGAGAGAGGGATGGCACTGGTAATAAATGGTGAAGGATGGAATATCTCAAATTGATGTATGCTGATGATGCAGTACTATGATACTGTACTTGCAAATACCGGACAAGAGCTTGGTAGACTACTGGAGTTTTATGGATGTCTGAGAGCATCGTGCCTTCGGAGTAAATGCAGAAAAGAATAAAGTGATGGTTATTCAGAGAGAAGGTGGCTCCCAGTGTGATGTTACAGTGAATGGAAAGAGACTGCAAGTGGTATGAGAGTTCAAATACCTGGGTACAGTGATAGAAAAAAGAGGAAAATGTGCAAAAGTAATGGAAAGCAGAGTGACACAAGGAAGGAAAGTACTATGAAGGCCTTGATAAGAAACAGAAGCTTCAGTGCTGCAGCTGCCTAAGGCTTACATGATGGAGTGTTAGTACCAACTGTTGCATACATGTGTGAGACTGTGGTGTGGCATGAAAATGAAAAGTCAAGAGTAAGAGCAGTGGAGATGGGACTGTGGAACATAAGTGGAGTGCAAAGCGTGGACTGGATACGGAATAATTTGATTTGTGAAAGATGCAGAGTTAGGAAATCTGTGGACACCAGAATCGAAGAGTGTACAGAGACGATATGGTCATTTGGAGAGAATGGATGACAATGGAGTGGTGAAAAATGTATATCTGAACAAATCTGACGGAGGGAGGAGGTAAGACTGGCCAAGGAGAAGGTGGAGGGATATGGTGGATGACTGTGTGGGGAAGTGAGATATGGAAGTTGGTGAGGCTATGGGCTGACAGGAGATCGAGCTGACTAGATGAATATTGTGAGCAGAAGCGCATGACCAGGGGTTTGGCACCCCTTTTTAACATGACAGTATTCGGACTGACTATCAGATAGGTACAAGTGAAGCTCCAGTAAATGGTGATGCCTTGGCCTATCAGATAGAACCAGGGCCCGTATGCATAAAGGTCCTGGGACCTAGGAATTAGTCGCAAGTCGCAGGAACTGATCCCAAGTCGCAGGACTTGTTTATAAACGCTCCCACGTCCTAGGACTGGTCCTAAGACACGGAGATTTTAGGTGTAGCCAGGAGGTGACTTACGACTTGGGAATATTCCTAGGATCTGAAAACTGAACAACAACAAGCTCCGAGGTGTCAGCAGAGAACTTTTCGCCCATGTAGGGACGTGTTGAATGAATTAAGTGATGCAGAAACTGATAAGCAGATACCGTTTGGATCGTGCAGGAATTATTTTTGTTACTGACTTGGTAAGAGATGTCCTGCAAAGTCCATCTGAGAGGAACCAGGCACTTACCCCGGAGATGAAAGTGATCATTTTGTTGAGACATTTGGCCACAGGTAAAATGCAACTATGCAGCAGTGATGATTTGGGACCCTCACAGCCTACAGTCAGCAGAGTTATCTCACAGACATTAAATGCGTTCTACAGACGTGAAATAATGTGTAGATTCTTGAAGTTCCCCACAGACCCCCAAGAACTACAAAGGAAAAAAATCGAATTTATGGAGATTGCTGGCTTCCCCAGGGTGGTTGGAGCAATTGATGGGACACATGAGAGAATAATAGCCCCAAAAGAGTTTGAAGAAGAATATGTGAACAGAAAGCGGTATCATAGCATTAATGTACAAGTTGTTTTTGATGCCAAGTACAGAATTATTAACTGTTTGGCCAAGTGGCCAGGGTCAGTGCATGATGCTAGGATACTCAATGAAAGTGGACTTAAAAGAATGTTTGAAAACCGAGAGGTTCCACCGGGGTGCATTCTTCTAGGAGGTTGAATGCTCCCGCGCCGTCTGTATGTTTACAATACACGATAGCCTAGCGTCCACAGAAAAAAGAAAATATAACTGGAAAATAGATACTTACATTCATCAAGAAATCCACCTACATTATTTCTATAATCATTTTGTGACTTAGAGTATTTTACTAAATAATATATCTCTCTATCTTGGCCAAAAACTGCATTTTCGGAAAAAAATATTGCTACAGTTAGCACTTTTCCTAAGTCTGGGACTTCGGAAAATTCCTGGGTAGGAATTGCCATGTACGTTCTAGGTAGTGCTTATGAATCGATTCCCAAGACACGGTCCCAGCTGAGAGCAGTTCTTAGGACTTTCCTAGGAACGTTTTTGAATAGGGGCACAGGAGTCCATGGGCATGAATGGTAAGTGAATGTAAGTGTGGCCCATTGAACTGGGAAGACTTTGGCTGTCTGGATGCTGCTACTCCTCACCCAGCCGTAGAGTGGGAAAAGTCCGGATGTGATGATGATAAAAAAATAAATTCAGTGAATAGAGTATCACACTCAATCACACACCGTTCAAGCCTTTGGAATCCTGGCTCCACCTCAGACATTAAGATCTCTCTCTCTCTCTCTCTCTCTCTTTTTTTTTTTTTTTTTTTTTTTTTTTGAGGAGGTTAACTTCATAGGTAATATGAAACAAACACATTGATAAAAAAAATAAATAATTACATGCTGTAACCTACCTGCTATATCAACTCTGATGTTTTTATCTACAAACAGAGCGCCATCAAAGGCCAAGGCATCCTCTAAACTTTGGACGTCCTCAAATTCCACATAGCAGAATCCCTTGAATTTTCCAGTGTCATTATCAAATACCAATCTTACAGACCGCACCTGAAATAACAAACATGATTGTCAAATGTGCCACTTTAACTGCAAGACAACAAATTATCACTATTCTAATCATGGTTCATATTTATTTCAGATGGAAAATTTCACATGGTGGTAACAATATAACCAAACCTCTGCTTCCCAGTTGAAGAGTTACAAATGCCCCTTAAATTCCTCCCTATGCCCTGAAAAGTGGATGGTGGACTGCATGAGGAGTAACTTCAGTCTGCATCCCACCAGACTCAAACTGCTGAGCCTGGCACCAGAACAACATTATTTCAAAGCACTGGACATGACCCGAAATGGGACAAGTTTAGAAAAGCCAAAGCTAACATGACTGCCTCTTTTACGATCAATAAAAAGTTATGAAATTACACTGAGACAAGCCTAATGAATTCTGTATTCCAGGAAACCATTTACAATTTTGGGTGGTAACCATATAACCAATAATGGGATGCAGTGGAGCCTAGTGGTGCCCCTGTTACCTTGGTAGAGGGACACAAATGTGGTACTGGTATCCATCCAGGAACCAAACCTCCACACTATTCCTTGCAACCTCAAAATGTGGTGTGGTACTGTCAGCCACAAGAGAACATCAGTTTACTACACAGGACAACTCTGCAGGGGCTGTTATTTGGCTGCAGTTGATGGGTCTGCCCAGCCAGACAGACTGGAGTAGATCAACAACAACACACAAAATTATTATGCAATATCTTTTGATGCTTCTTTATACTATTGTGCCATATCCAGATTACTTTGTTAAGTTTAGGAAACTTTTCAAACTTGATTGGTAGATATAGCTTTCTCTGACCCCTTCATTGGAGATGATCTCCCATCTGGAGGTAGGAAGAATAAGAATCACTAGAATATAATGAAGCCATCTAGAGGAAGCAAGAGAAACCAATGAAATGGCACTGGATCCAAGAGGTTACAATATCCAAATACGATACCGCACAGCAATTAGTCTGCATACCACTACTACCTACAGCCGGACATCTTAATCCCATAAGGGGTCATCACAAACAAAGCACCTTCATATCACCCAGTCCTCTGCAGTTTGGCTGCCCTCAACCAAACTCATTTTCTTCACTCTGTCAAGTACATGTTCCAAATTTATCAGAATTTTTCAATATAACTCAATGTAACTGGGGAAAGTGGACAAATTTTACTAGCAGCAAAGGAACTTTAAAGGCAATATTTCTGCAATTTATTATGCAATGAAACGATATATGGAAATCAGGCAACATATAAATGTAGCTGTGGCATTAAAGACTTTCAGGACTAGTGTACTGTTTACAGCACTAAAAAATGTACAATGCAGTAAGTGTAGCTTTCACCTACCCTCTGCTCCTTGAAGACCTGGTCAATATCTCCTTGAACGATACCCTGTGGGAGGTTGCCAACGAATGCTGTGTATGGGGGCTCTGTGGGCAGGGCCTTACGAGTGCGCTGACCACCACCATATCCTCGGCTGCTATCATTGTATCGTCCGCCGCCACCACCACCTCCACTGTTGCCATCATGAATGATTCTGCCACAAGAGAGGAGCATTTGTTTAGTACAACAGAGTAGTCTTTAAACAGACACTTAGGGAAATCAACCCATCCCATGTACAGAAATATATAGCATTTTTACATTTCTGTTTTTCTTTTATTTTTTTTTGGGTCTTACTGGTGCCCCTTTTAACGTGGCAGCATCCAGATTGACTCAATCGGATACATTTATGTAAAGCTACAGCAAGTGGCAAATGTTTTTGGTGTATCCGATACAGCCAGGATTCCAGGGGCTTGAATGATGAGTGAATGGAAGCATGGCCCATTGGGCTGGGCAAACTTGGGCTGTCTGGACATTGCTACTCCTCATCCTGCCCTTGGGTGGGAAAGGAGGTCCCAGTGATGATGATGATGGGTCTTACTGGTTCATGGAGAATGTTATGAAGTTAAGCATTTTTCCACAAGCCTCAACCCCTCCCTCAAAAAAAATTAAAAATAAAAAATAAAAAAATAAAATAATAATAATATTCCTGTTGTGTATGTATATGGGTATGCTTAAATAGGGGAATACAAATTTTCAGATCAATATCAACTGAAGTTTTGCAGTAATAAAAATGTATGATATTCAAATTTAACTGGTCTGATCCACTCAACCCTAAGAATAATGCCATGTCTTCCCTTAAGGAATACCTGTACTGGGGTTGGCCATGATGCAGCTGATGTTTTCTATGGACTGCAAGGCTAAACAGAGCTAACTGCTTCCCTACAGTTGCTGGGAACTGTTGGGAAAATGAAATCTGAGACGCATAAGATCTCTAACAGCCATGTAAATCTGAACGAACTCCTATGCATCACAATTACATACGAAAAATAAATAAATCTTCATGCTTTATTACCATACACATAAACTGACCTAAAGCAATGCATCAGCAACCTTTAAAGTGGTCCTTTAATATATGGCAATTTCATTATGAGGACAAAAAACTTAGGTGCTGATCACCCTACAAGGTCCAAGTTAAGTCCTCAAGCATGGGTCATGATACCTATACATGGTTTTCTTCTATATGTATTTTTTATAATTGATTTTCAGGTATAAATCAATCTAAAGCTGTACTGTACATAAAAAATCTTTCTAATTCTCTAATGGTTGGGTTAACTCTAGCATTCTATTCCACCTACCATTAGGGGATTGTGTTCAGTTCTTGCCACTGATTCTGCTGTATTATGGGGATTACTGTAATAAACTGTAAAACCATATACAATACAGTACTATGGAAAGGTAATTACTTTTTTACACTTACCAGTATTAGATGATACACAGTAGAAGTTGGAGGGATGATGAGACGATGAAATCCATCACAATATGAAATACAATAAACATATTTTAGTATAACAAATATCTACTACAAGAAGACAAATGGAGACATAAAATACAAATGTAATATATCTCTATTTTATGTGCTGCTGGTTTTTCCTTGAAGGATTGTAATTCTAATTCTTCAACCTGCTGAGCTAATTAAAACTGCCTACCATGACGTGGCTTAAGGAAGAAAGGAATTTAGCAAAAAGCACATCCTTGGGCTGAAAGGTATAATGTCTTCTTCTCCCCTTGTCTCATTCGCTCTCTTCTCCCCCTTCTCTCATTCACTCTCTTCTCCCCCTTCTCTCATTCACTCTCTTCCCCCCTTCTCTCATTCACTCTCTTCCCCCCTTCTCTCATTCAGTCTCTGTCCCCCCTTCTCTCATTCAGTCTCTTTCCCCCTTCTCTCATTCACTCTCTTCCCCCCTTCTCTCATTCACTCTCTTTCCCCCCTTCTCTCATTCACTCTCTTTCCCCCTTCTCTCATTCACTCTCTGTCCCCCCTTCTCTCATTCACTCTCTTTCCCCCATTCTCTCATTCAGTCTCTTTCCCTCCTCTCATTCACTCTCTTTCCCCCTGTCTATTATTCACTCTCTCTCATATACAGCTGTAATATACTGGGTATATTAAACAGCTGAGGGTGGCCCAGTCTGATAGTTGTGGTATGTGGTACAGTACTAATGAGAAGCAGCAGTTTCTAGATGCACAACTTCAGTTTTCCTTTGCAAACATGAAGTATTCTGCAGTATTAAATGATTACTGTTCAGTACTGCAATTAAGGCTGGTTAACACGAGTTAAATCGTGGCCACTTTTTTTGCCGGGATAGGGAGACCATGTCAGTCTTTTTTAGCCAAAATCAGGAGACAGAGGCCCGGCTGATTAAAATGGTAGCACCAAGCAGGGTAATGCACTGGGAACAAAGACAAATACAACATCTTGTGTGTTTACTCTCACTTTAACATTCGTTCCAGTTTGGGTGTATCTGGTATGAGAATGAGTATAAAAGTATGATTATATGAGATAAAGGTATACATAAGGGATCTTATACATGATTTTATGCTTAAGAAAATTTATGCAATTGGCCCCTGGAGCCACCGGAAAGCTGTGTGACAGTAAAGGCCGGTTCACATGAACTAAATCGCAGCCGTGAGGGTTCATCTTGAAGTAGGCATGGCGTATGAGCAAAGGCTGCGCACCTAGTACAAGTATGATGGTCCATCTTCGTCAACACTGTTGCTGTGTTCCAGCCTCTGCATTCTCCGTACGTTTGAACACCTTTCCAGAAGAAATGCTGAAATTGGCACTCCCTTCCCCACAATCAGCAAAAAAATGGCCACAATTTAGCCCATGCGAACCGGCCTTTATTCACTGTTTATTCATTATCATATCAACATCACTGACATTTAACCCGCCCCCATCCCGACCACTTTTCCACCACTGACTCCCCCAATCCCGACCATTTTTGGATTTTTTTTTTGGGCTCAAATCTCCGCTTTTGGTGAGAAACATCGAAAAATCAGAGAGAAATTGCTCACCTGAGGTTTAAAATACTCGAAACAGGTAGCAGTACCTCCTCACCTTACTGTGTTTTCTATCAGGCTGGCTCCAAAGAAAACGAGTTTTATGGGAGTGTAATCATTCCACACCACTCATAAATGGTATTCATTCATTTATTGGTACGAATTTATATGTAGTACAAGAGTATATTGGTTTTCACACAGTAATATAGGCATTATAAGCATTGTTTCACTCATGAAACACATCAACATACCTGACCATTTTTGGCGACATTACCTGATCATCATTTCTGACTGTTTCTTCCTCTAATGCTATATAAAGTTTGTCCTCCACATTGTCATCGATTGGGGAATCACTCTAGCCCTGAATTTCGTACCATGGCATGACATGGCTTTACTGGCCAGGTCACTGGTAACTGGTGAATTACTGAGACAATGGCGTGCTGGGGGGGGGAGGTCATGCTGGGTAAGGCATTGTCCCTGCCTGGCATCTTGTACAGGAAGGTGTCCCGTGTATATGTACCAAAAATCACTCGCAAAAATTGAAAATTGTGCAAATTAGGGACCTTGCAATTGATTCGCGTTTATGAACGTCAACGGGATTGGCAGTGACAAAAACACGTGGACGTTAATTCATGTCGACGGGAAGCCGCAGGTTAAGGACACACACACACACACACACACACACACCCTCACCCACACAATGTTAACTACTTCTCAACAAAGATCAACTTACTACATCAGGCACTGTGCTGTATTCATAAAACTTCAGTATAACTACCAAACACTTCAAAACCACACTACTGTGAAATGCAACAAATCAAAATTACAGTATTTCTTATGATTCACTGTTAATGCTCATTATTCAAGAACTGGCTAAGATCCTTGGTGAATGTGGGTCTGAACAAGTGTTGAATGATTACCACAGCTGAATGCAGTTCAAGAGTATACAGTTATCATTTACAATACCACACTCCAAGGTAATTCTAAACAGTAATGCATGCAGTTCTTAAAATGTTTGCTTAAATTTCTTCAACCCAAATTTTCCAACAAGATGAGCTCTGAAGTGAAGAAATCAAGTTTATGCATATTCCTCACAGAATATGAGGATAACTGCAGTGGGGTCTATGGACAATGCTAGATGGCGCCAGTAAGAGAGTGACTAAGACTACAAGGATGACACACTCAATTGCCCCCCTCCCCATAAAAAGGGGTGGGGTAAAGAAAAGGCTGAGGTTCCATCTGATTTTGTACGTTGAGTACACCGCTTCCCGTCCGATCAGCGAAGTTAAGCAAGGTTGGGTCTGGTTAGTACTTGGATGGGTGACCGCCTGGGAACACCAGATGCTGTTGGCATCCCTACGTGCCAAGTGGGGTTGGTGGAGGATTAGTGCCCCTCCCTGTAAAACAATTAACTCTAAGCCCTTGACCACCCCGTTTGGGATACATGGCATCTGGCAATGAATGAATGAATTATACACTGTACTTCAATGTCCTCTAAAACTTAGGAATAGCACACAATAAATATGCAAACATAACAGCACTTTCTTTTTTCTGTACATTAGGCATACATAAGTTAAAATTACATGAATGTTACATCCCACAACTAAAGGCTGGAAATAATTCTAAACATTAGGACCACACAAACTGGCATTATTTTAATTTAAACTCACAATCAAACCTCTATATTTAGCTATATTTATATCTTGTCAGTAGGAGCACCATTTCTTCTGCAACATCTCCATTGGAAGTCAATAATAATGGAGACAGTTTAACAATTTTTAACCTAGCTACCTGGAACCAGGGCAAGTCATATGATGTACTCTAGCCAATCATGCGGTGTTACCTGGCAACTGTTAAGCCACGACCTCTGTGAGCTGCAAGTGCGCTCCCATTCCTGCTTGTTATTTTAGGAATGTGAGGCTGATGACTTAGGTACAGCTGGAGTTTGTTTTGGTTAGGATTGGATTACTTTGGGTCTTGGTTAGGTACAGTAGGCATCTGGGATGGTTAATGCCAGAAATGGTTTGTAATTCAGTCAGAAAGGAGGGGGTGTACCTCAGAAACTGATTGTTTCCAAAATGGAGCAAATCACAGTCAAAAGAATGAAAAAAATATAGGTTTATCACTAAGTTGGGTATGGACCAAGACAAGAAAATTACCCTCAGATGTTTTACAAAGGTAAAGCAACTTACATTTGATGAATCCAAATCATGATAATTTTCTTATACTAATGTCAATTTTAATATGATAAACAAAAAAATTGGTAATAAAAAAAACAAACAAAAACAGGATGCATAACATTGCATTCTAATTATACTGTACTGGTCTGCACGAGTTAAAGACAAATAAAATTAGTAATTATCACACAAAAACTGTTTCCTTGCATAACAAGAAGAGGTGGTAACTGCTGTACCAGTTGTCGTCAAAACTTAGAGGGTGTCAAAAAGTTTAACAATATGGTAAATACTCACAAACATACCACATCAGTCCCACCACCCAGGACCCATACTACCGTAGCTTCTACCCCAATGACTCTAACCAACAAGGTGCTCTAAATAATCCACAGCAATTATTTAGCTCCAGTATGGTGGAACACATGGGGAGTTAGGATAGCTATGTCCTCAAAACTAACAGTGTATGGACAACTTTTGAGAATCTGTTAAATACCTACAGCCACTCCACCATGCCTGTCTTCTAGTACAATTACATCCATGCCCACGCACGCCTCCATTCATAAGCAATGAACCCCCGAGGTACTCTAAATATCCCCTGTGGCCTCAAAACTGATAAGGTGTCTTGACAAGTTTGACAATCTGGTAAATGCCCAAAACTACATTACCTAGCCCGCTCGTACGTAAAATAATCACACTACCTTCCACTCTCGGCAATTTACCCGTAGCGAGATTCTGATTAATCCACGGAACATGCCAAGTTCCTGCAAGAACGAACACACGGAGTTCTGCCCGTGCAGAATGAGGGTGTTCGAGGCGCCAAGAATACACAAATCTTTTCAACTCAATATTTCCCTTCTCTAGAATGGAACACCACTTGAAAACCCAATTCCTAGTTGACGCAAGTAATCGCGCCTGTGAAGCACCACGAGTCATGATCTATAATCCCAAAGATAATCTACGGTCGGCCAAAATATTCAATCTTACCGGGAATACTGATCATCATAGAAACCTGCCATGTTGGTTTCAAGTGAATGGTCGTGGCGAGAGTAAGTGAAAGAATGCAACATGGAAAGTAGTTCTTTTTTGCCTCGGAATAATTTCGGAGTAATAGGTGTGCACGATATCATCAGAGTGTTTTGACTGAGGAAAGGATGGAGAAAATAAGGTTATTCTGCCTGGTGCGATTGTTATAGAAGAAACGTAAACAAAATCATCGACCACTTCGGCCATGAATCAGCATGGCGCTCGCTTGTTTGAGTGCTAAACAGATGCTGTGCTATCATTACCTCCAAAGATAACGCACGTGCTACTAATATTATCCTAACTTTTTTACTCATTAGAAATGAAGTTCGCGGGGAGTATTTGCATATCCTTAACTTCCTATATATTGTTAATGACTAGTATGAGTGTTTGATAAGGATACATTGCCTTCACCTTGAGAGAACGTTGATATCCAAGGTTGTCACTTTTGAAGTTTCTGAAGCTAAATAATAACCACTCAAAGAAAAGAGATCGTTCCAAACTATAAACAATAGCATCATATATTTATTTATGGCTAGAGAGCGCTAGATGTCTTTATTTACCAAATAATTCTTTACTTCCGGTTGTATGCATACCACTGCATGACTTTTGCGGAAGGATGTGTATGGCAAGATCCATCACCTTTTGTTGTATATGCACTTTCTATACATTTACAACAATAAACACTTCAATCATTCAGTTTAAAGCCCCAAGCGTTTCCCTTCACCACGATGATGTGTTGAAGAGGGACGCCTTCATCTGATATAACCATCCACCACCATCTTTTGTTGTATATGTACACCTTTACAAACATTTCATTCAAATAGGTGGCTCAGCTATTTGGTTATACAGACGTCCCTCAACTACTTCCCTGTCTCCCAGAAGGAGGATGATGGACTGCAGGAAGATGGCAAGCTGCAGTCCATCGGGTTCACACTTCAGAGGACCCTACAAGAATCACGGTGGTGCTTATTATTATTATTATTATTTCCAGACGATTTCATTCAGTTAAAAGCAGACTTTTTATTCGAACTGATGGGTTTGAGTTAACCCTTTCATTCACCAACTACTCTTGTGAGCTGAATAAAGGATGTTAGTTGAATAAATCGGATGAAGACATCCTTGATTTGAAAGGGCTAAGGATACTCATTTTATTAGTTCCAGAAATTCCAGGTGAAAACCTTCATGTTTTTTTTTTTCTTAGTAATTGCGTACAGTAAGCAACAACGCAATGAACGCAAACAGAGAAGAAGAAGAAGAGTCAAGGTAGTGCAAGTTTCTATGAGAGATTCGTTTTACAGTCGCATACCTTTCAAGTTACCAAGGATAATTGCCTTTTAGGACGCCGCTTTTCCTGTAGCGTGAAAGAATGAGTCAAGACGTTATTGTTGATGCTCTGCCGTACATCGACACTGGCTACGATGAACCAGGAGTGAGAGAAGCGGTAAGACAAACCTCGTCCCACAAACATCCTTTATATCAGTTCCGTATTATTTAAAGTACTATACTCATGGCTTAACCTCTTTTGGACCAAGAACTGATTCTACATATGTTCAGGAATAAGTTGTTAAAATGGTCAGACAGTCTTAGCTTACTTTAATTGATCTTGCGATTTTATTGTATATGGTACTTCATACAGTAGTAGTTTATTCATAATGGATGGGAAATGAGGATGAACCACAAGCCCCAGATGTCTTTTGATCATAAAGTAGACAGTTGTAACAATGTAGTAAAGGTTTATCATTTCATAAGTGAGTCGTAGCAGTTAGGTAGATTGGTTTAGTTTCCTTTCATATCTCCATAGATTCTTGATATATATTTGGACACATGGAGTCAATACACTGCATTATTCTACATCACTTTACCTAGAACCCTTCCCTCGTAATTGAATATTAACATCAGTGAAATATTTGTTGAAACCGTTATGTGAGAGGGCGTTTTACTAGTCTATTAACAGTTGGCAGAGCAGTTCAAGCTACCCGTACAATATTAGCCAGTCGCATTGTCTAGGTTGTTTGGTTTAATATAGGTCAGGTTAGTTTGATGCCTAAACCCAGTGTAACGTAACCCAGGGATCAGATCTTGAATTTTGTTCTCAGTTATCTTTTTTTTTTTTTTCCTTGGAGGGAACAATTTGTGGGCTTCTAGTCTTTGGTTCCATTTTCCTTGCATATAGAAAAAACAAATGTAATTGGATACAGCACATCATTCTGCTTGAACCAAAACGGATCCCCAAGGCTACTGTCTATGGTAATGCTGTATTTTGATGGAAATTTATTTCCATTTATGGGCATACTTTATAGAGAATGAAAGTTAGTAGAAAGTGAGATATACGCTGGACTTGTGATCGGGGGATTGCAAGTTCGAGCCTCGCCCGGGCTGCCGTGCCAGGAGGGGTAGCTCCCTCCTGTAACCCTAGCGGGGCTATATAGTCCAATACAGGGCTTAGCTCGGGGGAACTCCATTTCTCCCATTTTTTTTTCTGGATATACAGGGATAAAAATTAGCCATAAAATATGTATCATAGACTAAAAATGAGTTCAGGAATTAGGCAGTGTCACTGGCTGATATAGCTTTGCTAGCATGAAAGACCATCCTTGAAAGTAAAATATATATATATATATATATATATATATATATATATACCCGGTACACACACACACACACACACGTTATGGAACAGAACTACACATTTTAGTACTGAATAATAAAATGGGACATATTCAGCATCATAGCCCATGTACAATGGTGTGGTGAGAGGCAAAGATAAATGGTACTTCCCATAAAAACAAAAACAAAAAGTTAAACGTTGTGTTGGGGAATACCTGTATATGAACATTTCATCAAGATTATTTTGATAACAGTTATTCATATTGAAGTATTTCCTTGAACTAATGGAATACTGCTGTGGTAGCTGAGTGATTAGCATTTCTAGCTATGAAGCTGCTGGCCTGATAGTGTCAGGCTTTGATTTGTGGTCTAGGGTAGCTGGCACCACATGACCTGGGTGTCCATTCACCCATTTTTGGGTTGGTGGAGTATAATGAGGAATACACTCCAGGTAACATCTGGGGGGGAGACAAATGGGGTACCTAAACATTACAGAGGTCATGTAGCCTACCTTTCCATCTGTGTCTTGAGTCAGAATTGTCCCAATAATCTCACTCTAGACATACTGCAGGCTATGCTGATGGTAGAGAGTAGAGACAAGCGAACATAGATACCCGGTAGATAGGACATGTGTCACAAATCATAAGTATTATAAGGAATAATTTTGGTGCTAGAAAGAGATGCCCTTCATGTGGTGCCACCCAGATACTGATGGATGGTGGAGTTGTCTGGTCGCACAAACATCCCTGTCCCCTCCTGTATCCCCCAAAAGGAGGATTGTGGACTGCTGAAGAAGGGTAACTTTGGTCTGCAGTCCACAGGGGTTCACATTCAGAGTGAGCCAGGTGTTGCAACCAATTATCACTATAATAATTTCACAATCCTCCCACACTCATACAGGCCCTGAAGCGATGGTCGAAGATGAGAAAAAGCGTTACCGACCTACCAAGAACTACCTCGAACATTTACACGCCGCTCAACCTCGCTGCTTTTGAGGTAAATATAATCTTTGTGGGACCACTTTTTTATATACTGTATACCCAAAAAAATTGTCATATTCTTGTCAGATGGTGGACTGCACAAGAAGGGCAAACATCAGCCTTGCAGTCCATTTGGTTATGTTTAGATGTGCATGGGGTTACAACAATAACAACAACATATCCAGTGACACAAGATACAACCCCCAGACAGTGCTGCCCTCATCAGAATGCAGCCCCTCTCATTACAGCATATTTACTTAAACATCTCACTCTCACAACACAAACAGTCCATCATAACCTCATCAGAAGATCCTAGGGTGGGCCTCAAGGTTAGAGTGACTAGTTTCATCAGTCCA
Organism: Coenobita brevimanus; assembly: GCF_032717465.1. Taxonomy (NCBI): domain Eukaryota; kingdom Metazoa; phylum Arthropoda; class Malacostraca; order Decapoda; family Coenobitidae; genus Coenobita; species Coenobita brevimanus. The sequence continues at coordinate 14,293 of NW_027644885.1, read as the reverse complement.
GTTGGGTTTGCATCCAGGGGCCACAACAGCAACAGTTCAGTGTTTTTATCTGTTTTATTCGGTAACTATATCTAGATTATTTTATTCATGTCAGAAGATCTCTGTTAGTAAGTGGAGGGGTTAATGAAGAGGCTGTATCCAACCCATATAGTTCCAAATGCCTCCCTAAAGTTGAATAAAAATCATCTGGGAGCCACAAAATAAACCACCAAGGACATCGCCCCTTCACTCTGCTGACATCTTGTAGTTTCTTCTCCCGATCTCCAGTTGCTTTTATGGAGGTAAGAGAAGAATACCCCTTAGGTAGCAAAGCTGTTAAGAAGAAGACTACTGTATACTGTATATGCTTTAGGCTTCATAAGTCCACCATGCTGAATTGAATTGTCAGGTCAAGCAAGAATACACTAAAAAGTTAAAAATTAAGCTTCTCAAGTCTTTTGTATGATTTATTCACTTAGGGGTTTTATTCAGTCCAACACCATCTTCATTTATCATCACCATCATCATGCTGACCTCATTTTCCCACTTTAGGATGGATTTCCATTCAACATCGCTGCAGCAATCAGAAGCATCAGTTCAAATATTATCATTAGGTATTCTTTTCCTCTGCTATTGATGCAACAAGGAGGTTTATTGAGGCTAATACGAGATTATTTTATTCAGTCTGGAGGAGTTCATGCAGTTAAAGGTTGTATCTTTCATTTATTTCCACTGATGACATCATTTTTTGAGTTTATTTATTGCTGCTACCAGATAATTTGATTCAGCTAAGGGAAAGGCCTCTCATATTCAGATGACTTACTAAGGTCATAACCAATCCACTCCAGTTTGAAAAATCTCCCCTAAGATGAGTAAAATCATCAGTGAGATAGCAAGAACTAAGAAAAAATGAATACTGCATATCCCTGGTCACAAGAAGTTAATAACAAGGACTTATGGGTGCTGAGAGTGACACCTTCCATGTGGTGGCACCAATATACAGTAACAGCTGCTCCATTGGAGTCCATTGCCTGCTGTACAAATGTCCCATGTCTCCCTCTGTCCCCTAAAAGGAGGATAGTGGGCTGCAGGAAGGAAGGCATTTGTACACTGGCAGTCCACTGAGTTCACTTGTCATTTGAGCCTAGGGTTGCAACTATCGCTACTGTGCTTCATAAGAGCAGTCATAGATGGAAGTGATGCAGTGTGAATGTTTTACACTGAATTATCCAACAGACACAAAAGTGATCCAGTTGGATGACTTACTAACACTGAATCACCTCTAGACAGAAGTGATGCGGTGTGAGTATGAGCGTGTGGCATGCCAGACAGCCAATGGGACACACTGAGCATGAAGCGTTGCATGAGCTTCCACCACCACCCCCAGGCAAGATGACAGATGTGGCTGCTCTGGGGCGAGTGGAATATGTTGACATAACTCTATGGCACAGTTAGAACACCAGGCTACTAGGTGGGTGATGTATAACTTACTTTTGTGGATTCGGTACGAAGTAAGACTCTTACAGGGTATATTTACACGATAGTAGTGTCACTTATTGACATCTGTGAAAGATGAATTTCCACAAAAGTACGGCTTAATGAAAAATAATGTAGAAGAGGTAGTGTCCTCAACTTTTTTTTATATATGTAATGACTTAAAAACATTTTGCAGTCCAGATCAGAGCATCACCAGACATTAAAATGTATTCTTTCTCAAAATGTATTTTGAGTTGATTTAACAACAGATTTTATTAAATTATCCCAAAATATGCCTTTAAACTTGTGTGTATTTTGTGATGGTTTACTCACCTGCAAAAAAACAGATCTGGCAAAGGTGAGTTCTGTACTGTGCTGTACTGTACTGTACCACGAAAGAAAAGGGCTTAGTGTAGATAAGGTATGTCTTCTTTATGCGAAGCAGCCCTATGCCTTCATTAGGAATACCAGGCTACTAATTAGGTGTATTGACATACTTTTGTGGTAGACAGACACAGGCTTCATAGTACAGAGGTTCGAGTTTGGAAATATTGGGGAAATTACAAGTATAATGTTTCTCTCTCTCTTGCAGCCATATGGTGACACATGATGGCATGGTCAGAATAAGAAAGGCAGATTGATACCAGCCTACACTCTTTTGTCCTTTATTCATGCAGCATTGAGCAGGATGAATATCACATTCAGGATATCCCATGATGTGCCTTGTCCATTGTTCCCGGACTCCTGACTCACCATATACAGTATTTCATTCACCTGTGGTCAGCTGGAGAGGTTAGATATAAGCATCATTAATCCATTTACAACAAGAGGTTTTGCAAAAACTTGGATAAAAATTGCATGGAAGTAAGCAAGATTGGGAATAAAAAGTATGTCATCTGATTGCAGAGTGGGTTAAATGTCAGTGTATACAGTACCGTTCGGGACAGTGGAGCCTCCTGGTTATATCAGTGTCACCACATGATAGCATCCATTTCCAGGTAGCCTGTACCCATGTTTTTAGTGTGAAAATCATGTCATAACTACTATGCAAATGTTTGTCATACACCTAGTTGTGTAAGGGGAAAAAAAAAAAAAAAAAAGTTTGTGTATAGTGCAAGATTCTACTGGTATTCTGAGTTTAGAGTCAGAAAAGCTAAGTAGAGAATTTTGCTTGGAAAACTCTTCTGCTAGTATTTCTGCTGTTTTTGTTTCTGGACTGAACCTTATTCCATATTTAGGTGAGAAAGTGATGATGATGATGATGATGATGATGATTAAAAATACCATGGTGATGATTAAAAATTCCAAGATGATGATGATGATGAATGAGTATGGCATTGAGGACTGGAAGTTGCATGATCGGTGATGATGATGATGATGCTGAAAAGGGACAGAGAGTGATGATAATGCCTATGATGATGCTGTTGATGTTGATGATATTTATGATGTGTTTGTTAGCTGGCATTGATGATAATGTAAGAGTATTATGATGATGCTGATATTAACAGATGTTTGTACTTAATTGGCCTACCTGCAGAGGATCACCAACCTGGAGCTTGGATGAATGAGTATGGTTCCGAGAGCTGAAATCCCACAACACCACCCTTCAGAACATGTTATCTCGCTCACAGGCCACATTGCAGGACCTGAAGTGAGTTATGCGGGCCTCATATCCATTGACCTGGCATTATTATAGTAAAGTATATACCGTATGAGCAAGTGTTTGTGAGTGTGGTGGAGGGGAATAGGAGAAGGAAGAGAGCAAGGGATGAGATGGAGGGATGGATTGGAAAGCTGTATGAGAGGAGGGGTGTGAGTTGGAGTGAAGGCAGCCAAATGACAGAGGACAGAGCAACATGGAGGGGAATTTATTTGTGGCCACCTTTTACTGGATTAAGGCATCTGGCAATAAATGAATAGATACAGATTGATAGATGTATCTTTTATAGAGGCTTGAGGGAGGAAATCATTTTATAGGCACAGTACTAATGAAGTGTATAAATGATGTTTTATGTGTCTGTGAGGAGTCAGAATTCCAGGGAGCCTGAATGTTGAGTGAATGAGTGTGAGACCCTTGTACTGTTAGGCATATTTTATTATTTCGATGCCTTTTATACAAGCTTGTGGGGAAAATTATTTTTATGGGTAATATGAGGTGCAAAAGTGTTAATGTTTATGTCTGTGGTGCTGAGTTAGGAGATAAAGGAGCAGAATTGGTCACATATATAAGAGTAAAAGCACTAATCCATTCCCTTTGCATCCTTTATTTCCTTTCATTTCTTTCATCCCCTCCCTTTCCATTTACCCTCTCCATATCCCTCCACATTTTACTCTCACTTTGTCACCCTTCCCTCTCTCCTCTTTCCTTTTACCTCTATTCTCATCATTCTAAATGTTGCACTTTTTTCACCCTTCCTTCTTCCCTTCTCATTTACTTTTTCCTTATCCCTGAACATCTTTCTCACATCTCTTTTTCACCCTTCCTTCTTTCTTTTTCATTTACTGTTTCTTAATCCCTCCACATTTTACTCACACTTTTCTCACACTTCTCATTCTCCCCTTCCACCCACTTAGCATATCGTTATCCCTCCACATTTTATTTACATGTACCCTTCTTTCTCCTCTCTTCAATCCATTTTACCTGTTCCATGTCCCTTCACTTTTCGCATGCTTTTTTTTTTTTTTTTCCCCACCCCCAGGAAGGAGATACAGGAGTTAAACTGGTCTCGTAAAGAGCATGCAGACTAAGGCCGGTGAGGAGCTGCGTCATCTGGAGAGCAGCTGGGTGTCCCTTGTCTCACGCAACTATGAGATTGAGCAGGCGTGTGTTCTCCTGGAGGCTGAGATCGCTAAGCTTGAACGAGAGAAAGATATAAATGAGTGAAGGTGAGATAAATCATCTCTTGTTCCATTCTAGCAACTGACATGCAGTTTTAGTCAGCCGAAAGTGAGTAATAAAAATTTTAGTGTAATTACTTAGGTACCATTAACAGACATCACTAAGCTTGAGTGAGAGATGGAGAAAGAGTGAAGGTGAACTTTACCTTTACCCTCTTGTGGTGTACTCCAGCTAATTCCAGACATTTTTTGTTCTGCTGAGTGTGAGTCATATGAATCTGAGAGGTTTTTTATTGAAGGTGAGATTAAACCTCTTTACAGGCTACTCCAGCTGATGACATACAGTTTCATTTAGCTGAGGGAGAGTCATATGAGTCCGAGAGTGTTAACAACACTGAAGATGTTAACCCACTTCTCTATCTATTTCCAGGTATTGCCATACAGTTTTATTTAGGTGAGTGGGAGTCGACACCACATTGAGTACACCACTTCCCGTCCAATCAGCGAAGTTAAGCAACGTTGGGTCTGGTTAGTACTTTCTGGATGGTGGTGACCGCCTGGGAACACGAGATGCTGCTGGCAAGGGGTCCCTACGTGTCAAGTGGAGTTGGTGGAAGATTAGTGCCCCTTCCTGCAAAATAGTTAACTCTAAGCCTCTTGACCACCCCATTTGGGATACATGGCATCTGGCAATGAATGAATGAATGAATGAGTCGTACAAGTGTGGGAGTGTTATTATTGGTACCATAAATGCGCCTCTCAGTCAGGAACAATTTTAGTACCAGATACTCGTATTTCTGTTCCAGCTAATACCAGCTACATCCAAGAGGAGAGAGTGGGTGTTAATCCATTATGGTATACCCCAGCAAATGCTAGGCAGTTTCATTTCACTAAGAGGGAGTCATACAGACCTGAAAATATTAATACAGCACTATTAATCCTGTCATGGTCAGGACAACTTGAGTATTCTTTTGAGCAGCCCTAATGCCCTATTATTTGATATTGCTAAAGGTGTCAGTCCCTTCACTAAAATGACATGCCTTTTTTCACTTATTCTTGCAGTCTCCAGATAGTTTAACTCTGCTTACATTGGATGGAGCTTATTATTTCTCAACACATGCTGGAAGCTGCTAGGAAAAAAGAAATTTGAGATGTGTAATAAGATTTGTAATAATGTGAGAGTATCAGCTTGGACTTTGGAAGATGAACAGTCAGTCAGAAGAAAGGTCACGTGAAGGTGGTTGTACTTTTGTGATTGAATGCTCGCATGCTGAAGAGTGATGATTGTGTGGCAAGTTACCAAGGTTGTAGCCACATTTCACTCTCATGTACTTGACAGGGTTGATGGTAGCTAGGCCATCTGTTGTCAGAAATTAAGTTGTTGATATCTTTTGAATAGTTAAGTAACTTTTTTCCTCCTTTTCTCTTCTGTTTCCTGCAGGTGAAAGACCAGGAAGGGAAGCAGACAGTGGTGGGCAAGGTGGGAACTCATCACAACAATGTTTCTTGCCACCATTCTGCCACATGCAAACATGCTCATCACCATCATCTTCTTACCCATCATCACCCTCATCACCGGTATCACCATCACTGCCATCACCACCACCATAATTACCTAAATCAGCACCATCACCACCATTATTACCAAGTAATGGCCATCACCACCACATTACCAAATCAGTTCCATCACCACCATTATTATCAAATCATTTGTTACCCACCATCCTGGAAGGAAACTAGCACGTAAGCTATTTTTCTTGTCAGCTTAAGAGACTGTCTAATACCGATTCTTTTACAGCTTGATTCTTTGCATATGAGATATTAATAGTCTTGTACAGTAATCCCCTCAGTTAGGCATCATAATGTAGGGTTCATCTGTTGATACAAGTAAGCATTCAGGAAAAAGAAATGGCAGTTTTAGGCCAAAATAGAGTAAAAAGAGTGTAGGAGAGCCACTAATGGTGAAGAGCAGTGTACTTTATATTGTATTCTCTGTTACTACCCTGCATCCCAACCTAAGAGAGCCCCAAGAAACCAGGTGACATCCTTCTTTAGTTTATTCTTGCTGCCTTGACAATTTTATTCAGCTTAATGATAGACTGCCAACTAGAGAGGTTAGACACCTCACATTTGCAAAGCACTTCATGATGGAGACTTTAAAGTTGAATTTAAATCTTTATGTAACAAAACAGTACTTCTAAAAATTGCATCACATGGATTCTAGGAGTCAATCCATCCATCTGTCATCCAATCCAATGTTGTCCCATGAGGAGTGTAGGATCTAGGGGTTATAGAAGGCTGGTGCTGTATTTAATTCCTACAGTGTAAAAGGCTTCCTCCAAAATATGAACAAAGTAGTCTGGGGATAATAATTTACTGTATAGTCAGGGCAGAGAGGTTTATTTTGCTTATGAGAATGCCTTCCTTAGTAATGGAGGTACAGTACAGTATTAAAAAGATTAGATACTGTATAGCTCCTAGGCCCATATTGTCATCAGTTTAGAAAGCCCCCTAACATCTTTTCTTAAGTAGTTTATTTTGCTTATTATACATCAATATTCTATTCTGTGTTATATAAATCCTTCAGACATCACCACATTCCTTTGCATGAATAACATAATGAGAGGACATTAACCAGTCATATCCAAAAGTAAATCACAAAGGAAAAGGTACTAGAGAGTTTCTTTACCCGCTGAGAAAACAGGCCCAAGAGTCTCGAAAATGTACCCTAGGCTGAGTAAAATCATCTGGATAACAAGTGTATAATAGAAAAGACATTGCCATAGTGGAGGGGGTTGAACTTATGCCCTCATCAATCCATCTATCCATCCATCTATCCATCATCCAATTCAGCACAGTTATTACCCCTTCAGGAGTGTAGGTGCCCATGTTCAGGTCACTCACTACAGACATCAGGACATCAGCTATTCATCCCTTAGTAGGATTACATGAGCAGTATGCCAATCATCAATTGGCATTAGAACTTTATGGGTCATCCGAATTGGAGCACCTCAACCCACTGTACCATGAAAGTGAGGCATCAAAAATAGTGTACCTTAGGGTTAATGCAGTACTTTACATGACTATACGACATGAAAGCCCATCCTTGATCTCCTGGTGAGCACATGAGAACTATAGCCAAAGGAAAAGTACTTTGTGGTATCATCAATAGACTATAAATAAATCTTCATAAAACTGTATACATTTCTTTCGTAACCTTATTATGTGTCCCAATAGATATTTTTCATTATGTTTTATTACTCTCTGCAATATGTCAGTCTTTATTATGTCAGGGATTTGTTCCAGTCCATCACCTTTTTTCCTGTTCAGTTCTTACGGTATACTGTACTTGAAACTGGCAAAATCAGGTTAATAGGTGGTAATGGAATCCAAATACAATAAAAGGCAAAAAGCTTAAAATGATGACTACAAACAGGTGGGAGGAGTGGGAAAATGAAGTAGCAATTAAATCTTTCAGGAACCAATTAGTAATGTTTATAGTCAAACTAATAGAACCAGCTAATACCTCCTAAACCCCATCTGACAGTATGAAGCGCCAATTGAACTTGTTGCTACTTCAAAAAATGTTGATTGTGAGGAAACAAGTTCACAACAGGGACAAAATAAAAGTACAGTACTGTAGGTAGGGATTACACATACTAAAGAAAAGTTGAATAAACACTCAAAATACTGGCTGCAGCATTAAGAAATAATGTGTCCCCGACAAGCAAGGTCTCTTGACACTTCTGCAAGATCCATGAGTATGACATCAATTTCAAGAGTTTGAGATTCGTCATGAATTCTAAGGGCAAAGCCCATATACTGAATAGGCAAAAAAAAAAAAAAAAAAAGACCACGAACATCAATACAGATAATGGGGGCTCCCACCCCTAATCATACACTCGATTTCTATTAGCATGCACATTTGGCGAGAGTTTTTATTATCAATTACCCCGAGGAGTTAGAAATGGGAGAAATGGAGTTCCCCGAGCTAAGCCCTGTATTGGACTATGTAGCTCCCGCTAGGGTTACAGGAGGGAGCTACACCTCCCGGCACGGCAGCCCTGGCGAGGCCTGGAACTTGCAATCCCCCGGATTACAAGTCCAGCGCGCTACCACCAGCGTTACCGCGCCCCGCTGGAGGAGTTAGAGTATAGCATTTATTAACCCCTTTCCTCATAAGGAAGTATCCCATAAACTTCCTAGGCTATAAAAAAATTCAACATCCGGACTAGCTGAATGTAAAGCGTAACTATGAACGAAGTATACTAAGAAGTTACGTATTGCTAACTGTGTGCAGATATGTTGGAGCCTGTAGCACGTGTAGGATTTGGGGATTTCTGGAACAGTATTGTTCTCTTATGACTGTAAGGTACAAAATGTTATAATAAAAAATAATGAAAGTTTTAGTGTGGTAACTCCTTCAATCCTGACCGTCTGTCCTAAGCTAATTAAAATGTTCTAATGTGAAAAGAAAATATATAGCATATAATGTAATAGGTGAAAATATATATAGTAAAGAATTTAACACACACACACACACACACACACACACACACACACACACACATCAACAATTCTCATCACATGAATTCATGACAGCAATAGCCGCAGCTGCCAGTCACAGACAAAACACAAACTAGGAACCATTATCGAACATTAACGACAATAATTAGTAGAACAACAATCACAATAATACCCAAACATCAAAAAATCAAAATTTCACTCTAAAAACAATAGCAATCAACACCTTTAGAAAGACCACCATATCCATGAAAACAAATTATTCACAAAGCAAATCTGAGATATGACAGCCATAGAGCAAGAAAGGCGGAAAAAAAAAATATCACAGGCAAAGAGTAATACAGGAACCACACTCTCCCGTCACCACCATCAACACCATCACATCCACACCACCACCAACCACCAGAACCATTACACCCACCATAATCACCACATTCACCACAACCATCACATCCATCACAACCACCACATCCACCACAGCCACCACATCCACTACATCCACTACATCCACCACATCCACCACAACCACCACATCCACCACAACCACCACAGCCATCACATCCACCACAACCACCACAACCATCGCATCCACCACAACCACCACATTCACCACATTCACCACAACCATCACATCCATCACATCCACCACAACCACAACATCCACCACAGTCATCACATCCACCACAACCACCACATCCACCACAACCATCGCATCCACCACAACCACCACATCCACCACAACCATCGCATCCACCACAACCACCACATCCATCACAACCATCGCATCCACCACAACCACCACATCCACCACAACCATCACATCCACCACACCCACCACAACCACCACATCCACCACAGCCATCACATCCACCACAATCATCAATCTACCACAACCACACATCCACCACATTCACCACAACCACCACATCCATCACATCCACCACAACCACGAAATCCACCACAACCACCACAACCATCACATCCACCACAACCATCCCATCCATCACAACCATCTCATCCACCACAACCACCACATCCACCACAACCACCACATTCACCACACCCACCACAACCACCACATCCACCACAGCCATCACATCCACCATAACCACCCATCCAACACAACCACCCATCCACCACAACCTCACATCCACCACAACCACCAGGTTCACCACAACCACCAGATTCACCACAACCACCACAGCCATCACATCTACCACAACCACCACATCCACCACAGCCATCACATCCACCACAATCATCAATCTACCACAACCACACATCCACCACATTCACCACAACCACCACATCCATCACATCCACCACAACCACGAAATCCACCACAACCACCACAACCATCACATCCACCACAACCATCGCATCCACCACAACCACCACATCCACCACAACCACCACATCCACCACATCCACCACAACCACCACATTCACCACACCCACCACAACCACCACATCCACCACAGCCATCACATCCACCATAACCACCCATCCAACACAACCACCCATCCACCACAACCACCAGGTTCACCACAACCACCAGATTCACCACAACCACCACAGCCATCACATCTACCACAACCACCACAGCCATCACATCCACCACAACCATCACATTCACCACAGCCACCACAACCATCACATTCACCACAACCATTGCATCCACCACAACCATTGCATCCACCACAACCATCACATCCACCACTACCACTACCTCCACCACAACCACCACATCAACCACAACCATCACAACCACCACATCCACCACAACCATCACATCCACCACAACCATCACATCCACCACAACCACCACGTCCACCACAACCACCACGTCCACCACAACCACAACATCCACCACATCCACCACAACCACCATAACCACAACATCCACCACAACCACAACATCCACCACAACCACAACATCCACCACATCCACCACAACCACCATAACCACAACATCCACCACAACCACAACATCCACCACAACCACCACAACCACCACATCTACCACAACCACGACAACCACCACATCCACCACAACCACCACATCCACCACAACCACCACATCCACCACATCCACCACAACCACCACATCCACCACAACCACCACATCCACCACATCCACCACAACCACCACATCCACCACATCCACCACAACCACCACAACCACCACAACCACCACATCCACCACAACCACCACATCCACCACAACCATCGCATCCACCACAACCACCACATCCACCACAACCATCGCATCCACCACAACCACCACATCCACCACAACCATCACATCCACCACACCCACCACAACCACCACATCCACCACATCCACCACAACCACCACAACCACCACAACCACCACATCCACCACAACCACCACATCCACCACAACCATCGCATCCACCACAACCACCACATCCACCACAACCATCGCATCCACCACAACCACCACATCCACCACAACCATCACATCCACCACACCCACCACAACCACCACATCCACCACAGCCATCACATCCACCACAATCATCAATCTACCACAACCACACATCCACCACATTCACCACAACCACCACATCCATCACATCCACCACAACCACGAAATCCACCACAACCACCACAACCATCACATCCACCACAACCATCGCATCCACCACAACCACCACATCCACCACAACCACCACATCCACCACAACCACCACATTCACCACACCCACCACAACCACCACATCCACCACAGCCATCACATCCACCATAACCACCCATCCAACACAACCACCCATCCACCACAACCTCACATCCACCACAACCACCAGGTTCACCACAACCACCAGATTCACCACAACCACCACAGCCATCACATCTACCACAACCACCACAGCCATCACATCTACCACAACCACCACATCCACCACAGCCATCACATCCACCACAATCATCAATCTACCACAACCACACATCCACCACATTCACCACAACCACCACATCCATCACATCCACCACAACCACGAAATCCACCACAACCACCACAACCATCACATCCACCACAACCATCGCATCCACCACAACCACCACATCCACCACAACCACCACATCCACCACATCCACCACAACCACCACATTCACCACACCCACCACAACCACCACATCCACCACAGCCATCACATCCACCATAACCACCCATCCAACACAACCACCCATCCACCACAACCACCACAACCACCAGGTTCACCACAACCACCAGATTCACCACAACCACCACAGCCATCACATCTACCACAACCACCACAGCCATCACATCCACCACAACCATCACATTCACCACAGCCACCACAACCATCACATTCACCACAACCATTGCATCCACCACAACCATTGCATCCACCACAACCATCACATCCACCACTACCACTACCTCCACCACAACCACCACATCAACCACAACCATCACAACCACCACATCCACTACAACCATCACATCCACCACAACCATCACATCCACCACAACCACCACGTCCACCACAACCACCACGTCCACCACAACCACAACATCCACCACATCCACCACAACCACCATAACCACAACATCCACCACAACCACAACATCCACCACAACCACAACATCCACCACATCCACCACAACCACCATAACCACAACATCCACCACAACCACAACATCCACCACAACCACCACAACCACCACATCTACCACAACCACGACAACCACCACATCCACCACAACCACCACATCCACCACAACCACCACATCCACCACATCCACCACAACCACCACATCCACCACAACCACCACATCCACCACATCCACCACAACCACCACATCCACCACATCCACCACAACCACCACAACCACCACAACCACCACATCCACCACAACCACCACATCCACCACAACCACCACATCCACCACAACCACCACATCCACCACATCCACCACAACCACCACATCCACCACAACCACCACATCCACCACATCCACCACAACCACCACATCCACCACAACCACCACATCCACCACAACCACCATAACCACCACATCCACCACAACCACCACAACCACCACATCCACCACAACCACCATATCCACCACAACCACAACATCACCACAACCACCACATCCGCCTCAACCATCACATCCACCACAACTATCATATCCACCAAAACCACCACATCTTCCACAACCACCACGTCCACCACAACCATCACATCCACCACAATGACCACATCCACCACAACCATCAAATCCACCACAACCACCACATCCACCAGAACCATCACATCCATCACATCCACCACAACCACCACAAACATCACCTCCACCACAACAACCATAAGCACCACAACCATCACATCCACCACATCCAATTCATCAACCACAACCACCACGACCATCACATCCACGACAACCACCACATCCACCACATCCACCACAACCACCACATCCACCACAACCACCAAATCCACCACAACCACCACATCCACCACAACCATCACATCCACCATAACCACCACATCGACCACAACCACCACTTCCACCACAACCACCACATCCACCACAATCACCTCATCCACCACAACCACCACATCCTCGACAACCATCACATCCACCACAACCAGCACACCCACCACAACCAGCACATCCACCACAACCACTGCATCCACCACATCCACCACACCCATCGCATTCATCACAATCATCACATCCACTACAACCATTGCATCCACCACAACCACCAACCACCATAACTATCACATCCACCACAACCAGCAGCCACATGAACCATGACCTCCATCACAACCATCACGTCCACCACATCCACCACAACCACCACCACTATCAAATCTACCACAACCATCACATCCACCACAAGCATCACATCCACCACAACTTCCACAACTATCACATCCACCACATCCACCACAACTACCACAACTATCACATCCACCACAACCACCACCTACACCACATCCATTGAGTCCATCATAACTATCACATCCATAAACATCACAATATCCACAGCAGCCATATTAACACCAGTCTCAGTCAAGCCTAAACAGTTGACGCCAACCACACATATACAGTTATCACATATATAATCACACGTCTGCAGTCACACATATGGCTACAGTTATACGTCTACTGTTACAAGTTTTCAGTTATGTACTCAGTCACAGTCTATAACTGCACATATTGGCTACAGTCAAACTACTGGTCATAACTGTGTCTACAGTCACACATAAAGACACGTCTATAGTCACTCGTTACATGTCACAGTCACATGTGTACAGTCACTAACACATACACTTCAATAGTCTCCTGTCACATTTATTCGTCTGCTGTGACATATATTCATGTTTTTATCCACAGACAATCCCAAATCTACAGTCACACGTCCACAGCCACATGTCTACAGCCACATTTCTGTAATCATGTTGTTACAGT
>NW_027644884.1:0-4995 GCF_032717465.1 Coenobita brevimanus | reverse complement strand
TTCTCAGCTAGTCAGACATCTACAGTCACAGTGACATTAACAGCCATACATTTACGGTCATAATAATTTTCTATTCACACTCGTATAGATGCATACAGTATCTGCAGCCTTGCTCTTAGTCACACATCTATAGTCACTCACTGTCATAGTAAACGCATTTACCACAAGCAATATATTAATCCTTCATTATAATGACGTCCTTCCAAGGTTTGAGCAAAAAGTCGTCTGGCAGTATCAAGAATATAGTTAAAAAGAAAAAGAAAAAAGAGAGAGAGAGAGAGAGAGAGAGAGAGAGAGAGAGACCCCGTAACAAAAGGAAGAAAAGCATTTACCACATTCAAAAATTTTATCTGCCCCTTAACCGCAGGGCGTCACTTTCGTGACGCTTGGGAGCAAGGGATCATACCACGGGGCATCACTTTTGTGATTCTGTGTTATTTTGAATTCGCCCGGGCTTTCAAGTGGTGGCTTGTATCATCTATCAGTACTGCCAATGTCCAACACTAGTCAGCACTCCTAATCTCATCTGTACTCCCATCCATTGTTGACAATTTACCCATTTCTCCCCGTTCTTGACTCCCCTCCCTACCTCCCCTCCATTATCCTCTCCTCTCGTCTGCCTGGCCATGCTATGCTAAGTAAATCTTCCCTGGAATTTTCCACTGATTTCATCCATTGAAATAAACCCTATGCCCTGTTCTTATACCAAATAATATATATAAAAAAGAAATAAGGTAAGTGAGAGTGCCATACACCTGTAATTGGCTAATTATCACCTGACAACACCTCATGTGCACTCATTCGCTAATTTTTGCTGTTTATTTCCCCTTGAAATATGCCGTATAATCTCTTCTCGTAATAAAAATATATATAAGAAAGGAGGGGAGAAGCATAAGTGATATTTACATTCACCTGGAATTACCTAATTTATTATGTATTGTCCAGATTTCCAGCCAATCATTTCATAGCGTATATAAGTTGGATTTGGAGGATGGTATACGTTTATTGATATCTGGCCGACAGGACGGAATGCATTATCAGGGAGTAGGATTGTTGCTGGGTTGTAAAGCAAATAAGGCTTTATGTGAGTGGGATCCTATAGATGAGCGATTGCTATACGCACGGTTTAAATCAAATCATGGCAACATCAGTCTGTTTGTGTGTTATGCACCTACTAATGATGCACTCGATGAAAGGAAAGACACATTTTATGAAAAGTTGCAAGAAGGAGTAGGAAGGGTACCTAGACATGATGTTTTGATCTGCGTTGGAGACTTTAATGCAGTAATGGGCTGTTCAAATGAGGGATTTGAGGCATGTATGGGTAAGATGGGAGTTGGTAGTAGGATGAGTGAAAACGGAGTGAGGTTTGGAAGCTTCTGTCTAGCAAATGACTTAGTCATCGGGGGCACACTCTTTCAGCATTGCAATATACACAAGACAACTTGGGTGTCGCCGTGTGGAAAATATAAAAATCAGATCGATCACATCGCTATCAGTAGGAGGCATAGAAGTTCTCTGCTAGATGTTCATGTTAAACGGGGAGCGGATATTGGTAGTGACCATCAACTCAGCATTGCAAAAATAAGGTTTAAACTTAAAAATCAGAAGAAAAAAATCTGGTGTTGGTAGATACGATATTGTTAAGCTTAGAAGAGAAGGAGAAGAAAAGGAGGAATTCAGATTAGAATGCAGAAATAGGTTTTTGGTGTTGGAAACGTTGGAAGAGGGGGAGAGAAGTGTAGATCAGATGTGGGAGGATGTGAACAAAGTTTTGCATGAGACTGCTGAATGTACGATTGGAAGGAGACATAGATTCAGGAGAAAGAAATGGATATCAGAGGAAACGTGGGATATGATAAAAAAGAGAGGTGAGGCTAAATTGAGGAGTGAGATGCAATGCGTTGATGAACAAGAGATTGAATTAGCAAGAGCTGCGTACTGGAGTTTGAATTCAGAAGTAAGAAGGTTAGCTAGGAGAGATAAAAGAAGATGTGTGGATGAAAAGGTTGCAGAGACTGAAATCCTAATAAACAAAAATGATGGACAGAGTCAAAGAATAGCATATGAATCGATTAGAGAACTGAGTGGTAATGCAGGTAAACGCAAGGAAATACCAATTAGAGACAGGGAAGGAAATTTATTGACCAAAGATGGAGATATTAAAAATAGATGGAAAGAGCATTTTGAGACAGTTCTTAATAGACCAATACCACCAGAAGAGGATATACCGTCTGCTCAGGAAGATTTAAATATAGAAACAGGAGAGTTGAGGCTTGCAGAAGTGGAGAAAGCAGTAAAACAGTTAAAGAATAATAAGGCACCAGGGGAGGATGGTTTATTTCCGGAAATGTTTAAAGTGGAGGGGGATAGATTAATAATGATCTTGACCAAGCTATTCAATAAGATATGGGTGACGGGGTTACTACCATCAGTTTGGAAGAATGGTGTAATTGTTAAAGTTCCGAAGAAAGGAGACCTGAGTGAATGTGGTAATTGGAGGGGAATCTCTTTGTCACCGATAGCTTTGAAAGTTTTCAGTAGAGTGTTGTTAAATAGGTTGGAGCCGGTGGTTGAGGGTATTCTGAGGGATGAACAGGCTGGTTTTAGAAAGGGACGTGGTAGCAATGATCAGATCTTTATAGTTAGGCATTTGATGCAGCAAGTTAATGAAATGAAAGTACCGTTAAGTCTTTGTTTTGTTGATTTTGAAAAGGCTTTTGATAGTGTTTCGAGAGAGTCTATGGGGAAGATCATGAGACATTATGGAATACCAGAGGAGTTTGTGAGGGTCATTATGAACATGCATGAGGACACATTTTGTAAAGTGATGGTTGATGGTTGTCTGAGTGATTCGTTTGAAGTCAAGTCCGGAGTAATTCAAGGTGGTGTTCTATCGCCTTTACTATTTATATTGGTCATTGATTACATTATGAAACGTGTTGGAACAGAAACCGGTGCAGGTATACTTTGGGGAGAGAACAGGAAACTTTTGGATTTAGATTATGGAGATGATATAGTTTTGATTTGTGATGGGCCAGAAGAGATGCAGAGAGTGTTGGACTGTTTGGTGAGTGAAGGTCGCAAGGTGGGTTTGGTTATTAATTGTGGAAAAACTGAAATAATCAATATGAATATGGAAAATGCGCAGGAATGTGTAATTGGAGGTATGGTTGTAAAGCAAGTTGATAGGTTTAAATATTTAGGTACTTATTTAGCCAAGGATGGTTCTTTGAACTTTGAATTCGAGGAAAGGTTAAAGAAGGCTAATCAGGCAATGGGAATGCTTAAAAATATTTGGAATAATAACAATTTCTCTGTGCATACAAAAATCAAACTTTATAAGGTAATGGTTAGGAGTATCTTAATTTATGGACACGAGTCTTGGTACAGCACAGTGACTATGGAAAATAAATTCTTGGTGTTTGAAAATAAAGCACTTAGAAGAATATTAGGAGTTAAGTGGTGGGAAAGGATACCAAATAGTAGAATTAGAGAAATAACGGGAGTGCAGCCGATCGATGAATATGTTAGATTCTCACGATGGAAGTGGCTAGGACATGTGTATAGGAGACAGGGAATAGTACGAGGTACACCAGGGTGGGTGGCACCTGGTAGGAGAGGTAGAGGAAGGCCAAAAGAGACGGGGGTGAGGACAATGAGACGGGAAGCTGGAGATGAGTGTTGGGGAGATCTTGAGGAGTTAGCACAAGATAGGATGTGGTGGTGTGAGTTCATCGAGGCCTTATGCATCCCCGAGGGTGCCACAGGAAATGATTGATTGATTGATTGATTGATATATTAGCAGCTGTCACCAGGCTGACATTGGCAGCATTGCACTCCCCCTAGGCAGGCCACCACACTGTATTCCATGCTAAGTAAATCTTCCCTGGAATATTCCACTGATTTCGTCCATTGAAATAAGCCCTATGCCCTATTCTTATACCAAATAATATATACAAAAAAGAAATAAGGTAAGTGATAGTGCCATACACCTGGAATTGGCTAATTATCACCTGACAACACCTCACGTGCACTCGTTCGCTAATTTTCGCTGTTTATTTCCCCTTGAAATATGCCATATAATCTATCCTCCTAATAAAAATATATATAAGGAAGGAAGGGAGAAGCCTAAGTGATATTTACATTCACCTGGAACTACCTAATTTATTATGTATTGTCTAGATTTCCTGCCAATCATTTCATAGTGTATATATTAACAGCTCTCACCAGGCTGACATTGGCAGCATTGCACTCCCCCTAGGCAGGCCACCACACTGTATTCAGTTTACTGTCGTCTTTCAAGGTGAAAGCACGTCGGATTCGCACTAAGTGACTGCTGTGGAACGTGAACTGGCTAATTTGTGAGTGAAAATGATAGAGAGTGACTACGATCTTTCTGGTGACTCTAAAACAGTGCAAGTGGAAATGTAAAAAATGTGTAAATAATGTGTAAACAGCAAGTGAAAGCAATGAATGTAAATATAAGTGAACAGTAGAAAATAGTTTCATAAGTTACTGCAAGTGACAGTGCCTAACAGTGTAAATAAAATAGAAATGTAAATAAATAGAGAATGTAAATAGAAATGTAAATGAGTAGTAATATAAGAATACGGGTATATTTACTAGGAGTAATGAAAGTGAAAGTTTCACTCTAGCATGTATGAATACCGTACTATGAGTTATGAAAGTGAAGGTGAAAGTGACAGATTCACTCTCAACGCTAGTATACAGGACGAGAAAGTGAATGCTACGTATTTTACTGAAAGAGAAACTGAATGCCTGCAGTGACAATAAACTACTATTACTGAAGGAAACTTATGGATAAAGACTGTAGATATATATAAGTGTTATTATAGTAATAGAAAAATAAAGTGAGTGTTTTTATGAATAATAAATGACAGAACACCAGCGGCAAACGATCGCAAGTGGGAAGGTCATACGCACTCGTAATTTTCATTGCTTTCACAGTGTTTTTTTTCTTTTGAAGTATGG
>NW_027644883.1:0-28120 GCF_032717465.1 Coenobita brevimanus | reverse complement strand
TATACAGGTCGACAGATCCATGCAAACCTTATTGATGGATCAGTGAGATTGTTCCCTGAGGCATGTATCCAGGTGGCATCTCCATTTTATACTGGTACGACACTTGCAGTTGTCATGCCAGAGCCTCTATTTGACCTTATAGTAGGCACTATTCAAGGAGTCAAGGATAGTTGCTCCAATGATGGCACTACTCAGACTTCGGCTGCTGCGGTAACACGAGCCATGACTGAGGCTCCAGACTGTGTCACCCCAGTGATCATTGAATCGCCGCAAGATCTGATGTGTAGCCAACTTGTTGTGCAAGAACAACATTCTGACCCGACACTTGCTGCCGTGCGGAACAAACAAAAGGGTCGAGTGATTAAGTATTCACGGGGAGGTCGAGCCAAGTTCCTTCGCAAACAAGGACGGCTCTACCGTGAGTCACGAACACCCGAGGGTGAGGTTCGACTGCAGTTTGTCGTTCCCGCCAAGTACCGCCTAGCAGTGTTACAATGGGGTCATTGTTCAGCCTCAGGAGGTCACATGGGCAAAAGGAAGACCCAGGGCCGTACCTGAGCTGACTTTTTCTGGCCAGGGATGGGACGAGACATAGATAGTTTTGTGCGTTCCTGCAGTGTGTGTCAAAGTAACACCACTAATCAGGGACATGTCCTTCCTGTGCCGTTTCTAACCACACCTGTAATCTCTGAGTCAGTTGAGAGACAGGGTAGTGGTAATGTGGGTGTAGACCTGATGTCTCGCCTGCTAACTGCTGACTAACATGAGCAGTTGTTGTATGCTGGGTTCCGTGATAGGCATCCTCAGAGATTTGAGTAATCCAAGGACCAGCCTGGTTCCCAGTTAAAAGTGTAGACCAGACGTCTCACTCGTTGGCCCTACAGGACACAGTATATCCAGGGCTTGTACATGTATACCATAAGTTAAGGGGGAAGTTTGAGAACCCTGCAGAGACAGTCCGAGGCTGTGTATGAATTACCTTGTGGAACGTCTCGAGCTGTGGGCCTCTCTGAGGATTCCCGGAGAATGCACATTACCCTCATGAGTGTTCACACCCACGGTGGGTGTTAAAACGTGGCCTGCCCGAGATTGCGTAGCGATTTTCAGCTTCCTGTATTAGTCGTAAGTGTAGAGTTAGGTTAACCTGTAAACTGCCCATTCTAAGCAATTTGTGAATTCAAGAACTGGCACGTTTCCTGGTTAATAATGTTAGGTTAACCTGTAAACTGCCCGTTCTAAGCAATTTGTGAATTCAAGAACTGGCACGTTTCCTGGTTAATAATGTTAGGTTAACTCGTAAACTGCCCGTTCTAAGAGATTTGAGTAATTCAAGAACTGGCACATTTCCTAGTTAATAAGTGTTAAGCAGTAAGCTATAAGGGTTCTAAGCAATTTGTGAATTCAAGAATTACATTTCCTGGTTAATAATGACAAGTACTGATTGCTAGGCAGAGAGAGAGAGAAATAACAGTTTTGATGCTCCACCTTAATTCCTTTCGCAGGTGTAGCTGGTGGGTGCAGCATTGCCGTGCAGATCAGCTGGTCGTTCCTGTCGCATGCTGCTGCCCCTTCTCTTCTGCCTCGTCATCATTATTTTACTATAAATTTGTATTTGTCATTTTACACGTAGGTACAGATACACTACAACTGTCACACCTACACCGTGTATTACATACACTACACTACATAACAATTAGTTGTTAATGTAAATGTAGTGAACTTTCGCTCAGTTTGACCTGAGTACAGGATTTTCACCGTCGTCACAGAGTTTTTCCCTCAAGCTTGTTTCTATTAACGTAAATACGAGGTTTTTCCACTCACTGGCGACTGCGACTTTCTCCTGTAGCAGGATAGCACACACACCACAGTGTGAATCTTGTGTGACTGAGTTAGGATTTATATGTATGTATATTGAAATCTTTCTTCTGAAGGAAGAAAGATTTAATTTTCATGGGGCGTAATGTCATGAATCAATTCGCGACATTTCCCTTTTGTGAGAAGCCACGAACTATTAGTGGAAAACTCACTGTGTATCGCTCAGTTAACCGTTTCTCTCTCCATTTCGGGGTATACTTTTCAAAACATTCGTCACTGTTTTCAGGAGTGACCGATTTAATGCACGTCACTAAGTGCTGTACTAAGCAATACTATTGTTTCTTTATTGTTCGCCTCTGCTTGCCTTGACCGTTAAAAATGCGGCCTACTGCTCCCTTTGTCTTTCCCACGACTGAGTCAGTCTAGTGTTTGCTGTGACGGAGAAAGGTTCTGTGCTCAAGAAGTGTGAGAGGTCAGCTAGCACCCCAAGCTCCACTAGTGCAGTTAATCCCAGTACTCCCACCCCCCGGGTGATACATAGCATTCATCGACCGGTATTTCCTTTTGTATAATCCTAGTTTTAAGAGTTTAGTTAAGGTGTTTTTTTTTCTAGGCGTAAGTATTTAGCTTTTGTGTGAGTGAGTGAGTGCGTCTCATTAATTTGATTTGAATTGTAACGTTAAATTTATTTTTGTGATCAATAAATTTAACAGTTCTTTTTCTTGAGCTTAATGTAAGGTAAAATCTTGTTTCATTTCTCCAAATTAAGCTTATTTTCCATATAGCTCCTAGCTTGCATAAACGTTTGCCTTCATAACTGGTACTTAGACCAGTCTTGTTGTATTAACTTAAAATCCGTTGTGCCATAGGAGTTAAGCATCAGCAAGGACCTGATTATTATTATTAGTATTAGTTATTTATTGTCAGGGGTGAAGTAACTTTCTCCAGAGGCTAACAGTACAGTAATTCAGCAATTGTGAGTAATTAGTCTCTGCTGTGTACTGTTGAGAAAGTTTATAAATTCTCGTTCTTAGAGAATCGTAGCAAGTCAGCGTAAAGTAATCGTTGCTTGATGTAGCAAGACAATCATTGTCTCTGCTCTTCAATATTATTGAATATTAATATCAATTGAATAATATTTAAGCATATATTTTTAAAAATACCTTGATATTATAAAAATTCCGTGACAATTGGCGACCTCATTCCAGGATATTAACTCCTAGCTATAAAGCTATTCACGAGATAGTGCTCACTCGTTCATATTTAGGTATTTATAATTAAAGTTTATAGACACAAGTTTACGGGTGTTTACCGTTAATTTAGCAGGTGAATTTTGCTTTATCAATCCATAGAGTACTTAACTCTAGTTTATTCTTGGTAACGCCAGACGATTTTATTCGCTTCTGGGAAGTCGCCGTACCCATTGTGTTTATTATTGAGTCTTCCCAGTCATTTACATTTTTTATTTATTCTTTGCCAGTTAACTAGATAAGACTGGTCACCACTAGCTTGTGTCTGTACTCTTTACTTGTGTCATTAGTATTCGTCGCTAAGCAGTCAGTACTCAGTTTCCGTTTGCTTAATAAATTGAGCTAGCATCATGGCTACTACTGTATTTTTACAGGAAGCCAAAGATATGGGTCTTTCGGACCCAACCGAAATTAAAGAGTATATACTCTCACGGCATAATCAGGAGCAGCAGCGCGAGAATGATGCCCGTGAAGAGCGTAAGATTCAGCGCGAATATGAGCGAGAACAGCGTGCATATGAACAAGAGCAGAGTGAGAAAGAACGCGAATACGAGCGGGAACAACGGGAATACGAGCGAGAACAGCGTGAGGAACGAGAGAGAGAACGAGAACACGAACGTGCCGAGCGAGAAGCACGCGAAAAACATGAACTTGAAATGATGAAGCTCAAGCGAGATTCCTTGGCTTCAGACACGTCTGGTGCAGCTGGCCCAAGCTCCACGAGCGTTCCCCCTGCACATGTCATGGCGACCCCACACATCAAGCTTCCCCCATACAAAGATGGCGAGCGAATCGAGCCATACATAGCTCGATTTGAAGACATGGCTCAGCTTTACCAGCTCGATGATGCAGCTAAGCGGCTTCAGTTTCTTAGCCTGTTTGAGGGCCCTGCCCTCGATATTCTTCACAGAATTCGTGGAGACAATCTCACATATGAAGTGATGAAAGCTGCACTCATTAAGGCGTATGGTCTCACTGTAGATGACGCCAAAGCTCAGTTCATGCGAGCTCGTCTCCAAGACAAGGAGACAGCTGTTCAGTTCCTCGACCGTCTCACTGCTTACCTAGGTGAGTGGATGGAGAAAGATGAAACTCCTTCCACGAGTGAGGGGATAATTGACCTTATGCTGCGTACACTGCTAGAGAGGTCGTGGCCTGCTGAGCTCATAGCACAGCTAAAGATCTGCCAGGAGAAAGGTGCCAGCCAAATGGTAGAAAAGGCTGACACATTCTTTACCGCATACGGGTATCAAACTCGTAAGCAAAACACCTGGAACAGCAGAAAAGATACTGCCAAGTCTGGGAAGCCGTCTCAGACTGAACCCCAGCAACAAGGCCGTTCTCAGAATAATGGCCAAGGTCCAAAACTGCAGTGGAAGGACCAGGGGCAAAACACTCAGAAACCTGAGTGGAAGAGGTACAACAAGTACCCTAACCAGCAGCGGTATCAGCCACGCAACCGACCGTCGGGACAAACTTTTTCGCCACCAGCTCAAAAGAGGCAGGAAGCGAACGCAGCCTTCATTCCTCAGCAGCAGCACGGTGGTCACGTCCCTACCAGTATGGGTACTTCCCCGCAGTTCACTAGTCCCACAGTGACAGTGAACCCCCCTCCACAGATGGTCAATGTTCCATCTCCACAGGGAGTGAGTTTGACTCAAGTATATAATTCACAGGGCACAATGTTTGCCGCATCAATTCAGCAGCCTCATGAGTGGCTAGCTGCTTCCTCCACAGGCCCTCCCACAGGTGACAGTACCTTCCTTGTTCAGCCAGGGAACAAGGCATTCCTGTGAAAGTCCTGAGAGACAATGGTTCCTCAGGTTGCTCTGTTAAGCAGAGTCTAGTTCGGCCTGAGCAGTATACAGGTCGACAGATCCATGCAAACCTTATTGATGGATCAGTGAGATTGTTCCCTGAGGCATGTATCCAGGTGGCATCTCCATTTTATACTGGTACGACACTTGCAGTTGTCATGCCAGAGCCTCTATTTGACCTTATAGTAGGCAATATTCAAGGAGTCAAGGATAGTTGCTCCAATGATGGCGCTACTCAGACTTCGGCTGCTGCGGTAACACGAGCCATGACTGAGGCTCCAGACTGTGTCACCCCAGTGATCATTGAATCGCCGCAAGATCTGATGTGTAGCCAACTTGTTGTGCAAGAACAACATTCTGACCCGACACTTGCTGCCGTGCGGAACAAACAAAAGGGTCGAGTGATTAAGTATTCACGGGGAGGTCGAGCCAAGTTCCTTCGCAAACAAGGACGGCTCTACCGTGAGTCACGAACACCCGAGGGTGAGGTTCGACTGCAGTTTGTCGTTCCCGCCAAGTACCGCCTAGCAGTGTTACAATGGGGTCATTGTTCAGCCTCAGGAGGTCACATGGGCAAAAGGAAGACCCAGGGCCGTACCTGAGCTGACTTTTTCTGGCCAGGGATGGGACGAGACATAGATAGTTTTGTGCGTTCCTGCAGTGTGTGTCAAAGTAACACCACTAATCAGGGACATGTCCTTCCTGTGCCGTTTCTAACCACACCTGTAATCTCTGAGTCAGTTGAGAGACAGGGTAGTGGTAATGTGGGTGTAGACCTGATGTCTCGCCTGCTAACTGCTGACTAACATGAGCAGTTGTTGTATGCTGGGTTCCGTGATAGGCATCCTCAGAGATTTGAGTAATCCAAGGACCAGCCTGGTTCCCAGTTAAAAGTGTAGACCAGACGTCTCACTCGTTGGCCCTACAGGACACAGTATATCCAGGGCTTGTACATACATGTATACCATAAGTTAAGGGGAAGTTTGAGAACCCTGCAGAGACAGTCCGAGGCTGTGTATGAATTACCTTGTGGAACGTCTCGAGCTGTGGGCCTCTCTGAGGATTCCCGGAGAATGCACATTACCCTCATGAGTGTTCACACCCACGGTGGGTGTTAAAACGTGGCCTGCCCGAGATTGCGTAGCGATTTTCAGCTTCCTGTATTAGTCGTAAGTGTAGAGTTAGGTTAACCTGTAAACTGCCCATTCTAAGCAATTTGTGAATTCAAGAACTGGCACGTTTCCTGGTTAATAATGTTAGGTTAACCTGTAAACTGCCCGTTCTAAGCAATTTGTGAATTCAAGAACTGGCACGTTTCCTGGTTAATAATGTTAGGTTAACTCGTAAACTGCCCGTTCTAAGAGATTTGAGTAATTCAAGAACTGGCACATTTCCTAGTTAATAAGTGTTAAGCAGTAAGCTATAAGGGTTCTAAGCAATTTGTGAATTCAAGAATTACATTTCCTGGTTAATAATGACAAGTACTGATTGCTAGGCAGAGAGAGAGAGAAATAACAGTTTTGATGCTCCACCTTAATTCCTTTCGCAGGTGTAGCTGGTGGGTGCAGCATTGCCGTGCAGATCAGCTGGTCGTTCCTGTCGCATGCTGCTGCCCCTTCTCTTCTGCCTCGTCATCATTATTTTACTATAAATTTGTATTTGTCATTTTACACGTAGGTACAGATACACTACAACTGTCACACCTACACCGTGTATTACATACACTACACTACATAACAATTAGTTGTTAATGTAAATGTAGTGAACTTTCGCTCAGTTTGACCTGAGTACAGGATTTTCACCGTCGTCACAGAGTTTTTCCCTCAAGCTTGTTTCTATTAACGTAAATACGAGGTTTTTTCCCTCACTGGCGACTGCGACTTTCTCCTGTAGCAGGATAGCACACACACCACAGTGTGAATCTTGTGTGACTGAGTTAGGATGTGTACATATATATATATATATATATATATATCCACAAATTATTTCTGAAGGAAGAAAGATTTAATTTTCATGGGGCGTAATGTCATGAATCAATTCGCGACATTTCCCTTTTGTGAGAAGCCACGAACTATTAGTGGAAAACTCACTGTGTATCGCTCAGTTAACCGTTTCTCTCTCCATTTCGGGGTATACTTTTCAAAACATTCGTCACTGTTTTCAGGAGTGACCGATTTAATGCACGTCACTAAGTGCTGTACTAAGCAATACTATTGTTTCTTTATTGTTCGCCTCTGCTTGCCTTGACCGTTAAAAATGCGGCCTACTGCTCCCTTTGTCTTTCCCACGACTGAGTCAGTCTAGTGTTTGCTGTGACGGAGAAAGGTTCTGTGCTCAAGAAGTGTGAGAGGTCAGCTAGCACCCCAAGCTCCACTAGTGCAGTTAATCCCAGTACTCCCACCCCCCGGGTGATACATAGCATTCATCGACCGGTATTTCCTTTTGTATAATCCTAGTTTTAAGAGTTTAGTTAAGGTGTTTTTTTTTCTAGGCGTAAGTATTTAGCTTTTGTGTGAGTGAGTGAGTGCGTCTCATTAATTTGATTTGAATTGTAACGTTAAATTTATTTTTTGTAATCAATAAATTTAACATTTCTTTTCATTGAGCTTAATGTAAGGTAAAATCTTGTTTCATTTCTCCAAATTAAGCTTATTTTCCATATAGCTCCTAGCTTGCATAAACGTTTGCCTTCATAACTGGTACTTAGACCAGTCTTGTTGTATTAACTTAAAATCCGTTGTGCCATAGGAGTTAAGCATCAGCAAGGACCTGATTATTATTATTAGTATTAGTTATTTATTGTCAGGGGTGAAGTAACTTTCTCCAGAGGCTAACAGTACAGTAATTCAGCAATTGTGAGTAATTAGTCTCTGCTGTGTACTGTTGAGAAAGTTTATAAATTCTCGTTCTTAGAGAATCGTAGCAAGTCAGCGTAAAGTAATCGTTGCTTGATGTAGCAAGACAATCATTGTCTCTGCTCTTCAATATTATTGAATATTAATATCAATTGAATAATATTTAAGCATATATTTTTAAAAATACCTTGATATTATAAAAATTCCGTGACAATTGGCGACCTCATTCCAGGATATTAACTCCTAGCTATAAAGCTATTCACGAGATAGTGCTCACTCGTTCATATTTAGGTATTTATAATTAAAGTTTATAGACACAAGTTTACGGGTGTTTACCGTTAATTTAGCAGGTGAATTTTGCTTTATCAATCCATAGAGTACTTAACTCTAGTTTATTCTTGGTAACGCCAGACGATTTTATTCGCTTCTGGGAAGTCGCCGTACCCATTGTGTTTATTATTGAGTCTTCCCAGTCATTTACATTTTTTATTTATTCTTTGCCAGTTAACTAGATAAGACTGGTCACCACTAGCTTGTGTCTGTACTCTTTACTTGTGTCATTAGTATTCGTCGCTAAGCAGTCAGTACTCAGTTTCCGTTTGCTTAATAAATTAGCGGCCTGGCTACTACTGTATTTTTACAGGAAGCCAAAGATATGGGTCTTTCGGACCCAACCGAAATTAAAGAGTATATACTCTCACGGCATAATCAGGAGCAGCAGCGCGAGAATGATGCCCGTGAAGAGCGTAAGATTCAGCGCGAATATGAGCGAGAACAGCGTGCATATGAACAAGAGCAGAGTGAGAAAGAACGCGAATACGAGCGGGAACAACGGGAATACGAGCGAGAACAGCGTGAGGAACGAGAGAGAGAACGAGAACACGAACGTGCCGAGCGAGAAGCACGCGAAAAACATGAACTTGAAATGATGAAGCTCAAGCGAGATTCCTTGGCTTCAGACACGTCTGGTGCAGCTGGCCCAAGCTCCACGAGCGTTCCCCCTGCACATGTCATGGCGACCCCACACATCAAGCTTCCCCCATACAAAGATGGCGAGCGAATCGAGCCATACATAGCTCGATTTGAAGACATGGCTCAGCTTTACCAGCTCGATGATGCAGCTAAGCGGCTTCAGTTTCTTAGCCTGTTTGAGGGCCCTGCCCTCGATATTCTTCACAGAATTCGTGGAGACAATCTCACATATGAAGTGATGAAAGCTGCACTCATTAAGGCGTATGGTCTCACTGTAGATGACGCCAAAGCTCAGTTCATGCGAGCTCGTCTCCAAGACAAGGAGACAGCTGTTCAGTTCCTCGACCGTCTCACTGCTTACCTAGGTGAGTGGATGGAGAAAGATGAAACTCCTTCCACGAGTGAGGGGATAATTGACCTTATGCTGCGTACACTGCTAGAGAGGTCGTGGCCTGCTGAGCTCATAGCACAGCTAAAGATCTGCCAGGAGAAAGGTGCCAGCCAAATGGTAGAAAAGGCTGACACATTCTTTACCGCATACGGGTATCAAACTCGTAAGCAAAACACCTG
This sequence comes from Coenobita brevimanus, assembly GCF_032717465.1. Lineage (NCBI taxonomy): Eukaryota > Metazoa > Arthropoda > Malacostraca > Decapoda > Coenobitidae > Coenobita > Coenobita brevimanus. The sequence goes on along the minus strand of NW_027644883.1, from coordinate 18,841 downwards.
GAACAGCAGAAAAGATACTGCCAAGTCTGGGAAGCCGTCTCAGACTGAACCCCAGCAACAAGGCCGTTCTCAGAATAATGGCCAAGGTCCAGTGGAAGGACCAGGGGCAAAACACTCAGAAACCTGAGTGGAAGAGGTACAACAAGTACCCTAACCAGCAGCGGTATCAGCCACGCAACCGACCGTCGGGACAAACTTTTTCGCCACCAGCTCAAAAGAGGCAGGAAGCGAAACGCAGCCTTCATTCCTCAGCAGCAGCACGGTGGTCACGTCCCTACCAGTATGGGTACTTCCCCGCAGTTCACTAGTCCCACAGTGACAGTGAACCCCCTCCACAGATGGTCAATGTTCCATCTCCACAGGGAGTGAGTTTGACTCAAGTATATAATTCACAGGGCACAATGTTTGCCGCATCAATTCAGCAGCCTCATGAGTGGCTAGCTGCTTCCTCCACAGGCCCTCCCACAGGTGACAGTACCTTCCTTGTTCAGCCAGGGAACAAGGCATTCCTGTGAAAGTCCTGAGAGACAATGGTTCCTCAGGTTGCTCTGTTAAGCAGAGTCTAGTTCGGCCTGAGCAGTATACAGGTCGACAGATCCATGCAAACCTTATTGATGGATCAGTGAGATTGTTCCCTGAGGCATGTATCCAGGTGGCATCTCCATTTTATACTGGTACGACACTTGCAGTTGTCATGCCAGAGCCTCTATTTGACCTTATAGTAGGCAATATTCAAGGAGTCAAGGATAGTTGCTCCAATGATGGCGCTACTCAGACTTCGGCTGCTGCGGTAACACGAGCCATGACTGAGGCTCCAGACTGTGTCACCCCAGTGATCATTGAATCGCCGCAAGATCTGATGTGTAGCCAACTTGTTGTGCAAGAACAACATTCTGACCCGACACTTGCTGCCGTGCGGAACAAACAAAAGGGTCGAGTGATTAAGTATTCACGGGGAGGTCGAGCCAAGTTCCTTCGCAAACAAGGACGGCTCTACCGTGAGTCACGAACACCCGAGGGTGAGGTTCGACTGCAGTTTGTCGTTCCCGCCAAGTACCGCCTAGCAGTGTTACAATGGGGTCATTGTTCAGCCTCAGGAGGTCACATGGGCAAAAGGAAGACCCAGGGCCGTACCTGAGCTGACTTTTTCTGGCCAGGGATGGGACGAGACATAGATAGTTTTGTGCGTTCCTGCAGTGTGTGTCAAAGTAACACCACTAATCAGGGACATGTCCTTCCTGTGCCGTTTCTAACCACACCTGTAATCTCTGAGTCAGTTGAGAGACAGGGTAGTGGTAATGTGGGTGTAGACCTGATGTCTCGCCTGCTAACTGCTGACTAACATGAGCAGTTGTTGTATGCTGGGTTCCGTGATAGGCATCCTCAGAGATTTGAGTAATCCAAGGACCAGCCTGGTTCCCAGTTAAAAGTGTAGACCAGACGTCTCACTCGTTGGCCCTACAGGACACAGTATATCCAGGGCTTGTACATACATGTATACCATAAGTTAAGGGGGAAGTTTGAGAACCCTGCAGAGACAGTCCGAGGCTGTGTATGAATTACCTTGTGGAACGTCTCGAGCTGTGGGCCTCTCTGAGGATTCCCGGAGAATGCACATTACCCTCATGAGTGTTCACACCCACGGTGGGTGTTAAAACGTGGCCTGCCCGAGATTGCGTAGCGATTTTCAGCTTCCTGTATTAGTCGTAAGTGTAGAGTTAGGTTAACCTGTAAACTGCCCATTCTAAGCAATTTGTGAATTCAAGAACTGGCACGTTTCCTGGTTAATAATGTTAGGTTAACCTGTAAACTGCCCGTTCTAAGCAATTTGTGAATTCAAGAACTGGCACGTTTCCTGGTTAATAATGTTAGGTTAACTCGTAAACTGCCCGTTCTAAGAGATTTGAGTAATTCAAGAACTGGCACATTTCCTAGTTAATAAGTGTTAAGCAGTAAGCTATAAGGGTTCTAAGCAATTTGTGAATTCAAGAATTACATTTCCTGGTTAATAATGACAAGTACTGATTGCTAGGCAGAGAGAGAGAGAAATAACAGTTTTGATGCTCCACCTTAATTCCTTTCGCAGGTGTAGCTGGTGGGTGCAGCATTGCCGTGCAGATCAGCTGGTCGTTCCTGTCGCATGCTGCTGCCCCTTCTCTTCTGCCTCGTCATCATTATTTTACTATAAATTTGTATTTGTCATTTTACACGTAGGTACAGATACACTACAACTGTCACACCTACACCGTGTATTACATACACTACACTACATAACAATTAGTTGTTAATGTAAATGTAGTGAACTTTCGCTCAGTTTGACCTGAGTACAGGATTTTCACCGTCGTCACAGAGTTTTTCCCTCAAGCTTGTTTCTATTAACGTAAATACGAGGTTTTTTCCCTCACTGGCGACTGCGACTTTCTCCTGTAGCAGGATAGCACACACACCACAGTGTGAATCTTGTGTGACTGAGTTAGGATTTATATGTATGTATATTGAAATCTTTCTTCTGAAGGAAGAAAGATTTAATTTTCATGGGGCGTAATGTCATGAATCAATTCGCGACATTTCCCTTTTGTGAGAAGCCACGAACTATTAGTGGAAAACTCACTGTGTATCGCTCAGTTAACCGTTTCTCTCTCCATTTCGGGGTATACTTTTCAAAACATTCGTCACTGTTTTCAGGAGTGACCGATTTAATGCACGTCACTAAGTGCTGTACTAAGCAATACTATTGTTTCTTTATTGTTCGCCTCTGCTTGCCTTGACCGTTAAAAATGCGGCCTACTGCTCCCTTTGTCTTTCCCACGACTGAGTCAGTCTAGTGTTTGCTGTGACGGAGAAAGGTTCTGTGCTCAAGAAGTGTGAGAGGTCAGCTAGCACCCCAAGCTCCACTAGTGCAGTTAATCCCAGTACTCCCACCCCCCGGGTGATACATAGCATTCATCGACCGGTATTTCCTTTTGTATAATCCTAGTTTTAAGAGTTTAGTTAAGGTGTTTTTTTTTTCTAGGCGTAAGTATTTAGCTTTTGTGTGAGTGAGTGAGTGCGTCTCATTAATTTGATTTGAATTGTAACGTTAAATTTATTTTTTGTAATCAATAAATTTAACAGTTCTTTTCTTGAGCTTAATGTAAAGTAAAATCTTGTTTCATTTCTCCAAATTAAGCTTATTTTCCATATAGCTCCTAGCTTGCATAAACGTTTGCCTTCATAACTGGTACTTAGACCAGTCTTGTTGTATTAACTTAAAATCCGTTGTGCCATAGGAGTTAAGCATCAGCAAGGACCTGATTATTATTATTAGTATTAGTTATTTATTGTCAGGGGTGAAGTAACTTTCTCCAGAGGCTAACAGTACAGTAATTCAGCAATTGTGAGTAATTAGTCTCTGCTGTGTACTGTTGAGAAAGTTTATAAATTCTCGTTCTTAGAGAATCGTAGCAAGTCAGCGTAAAGTAATCGTTGCTTGATGTAGCAAGACAATCATTGTCTCTGCTCTTCAATATTATTGAATATTAATATCAATTGAATAATATTTAAGCATATATTTTTAAAAATACCTTGATATTATAAAAATTCCGTGACAATTGGCGACCTCATTCCAGGATATTAACTCCTAGCTATAAAGCTATTCACGAGATAGTGCTCACTCGTTCATATTTAGGTATTTATAATTAAAGTTTATAGACACAAGTTTACGGGTGTTTACCGTTAATTTAGCAGGTGAATTTTGCTTTATCAATCCATAGAGTACTTAACTCTAGTTTATTCTTGGTAACGCCAGACGATTTTATTCGCTTCTGGGAAGTCGCCGTACCCATTGTGTTTATTATTGAGTCTTCCCAGTCATTTACATTTTTTATTTATTCTTTGCCAGTTAACTAGATAAGACTGGTCACCACTAGCTTGTGTCTGTACTCTTTACTTGTGTCATTAGTATTCGTCGCTAAGCAGTCAGTACTCAGTTTCCGTTTGCTTAATAAATTAGCGGCCTGGCTACTACTGTATTTTTACAGGAAGCCAAAGATATGGGTCTTTCGGACCCAACCGAAATTAAAGAGTATATACTCTCACGGCATAATCAGGAGCAGCAGCGAGAATGATGCCCGTGAAGAGCGTAAGATTCAGCGCGAATATGAGCGAGAACAGCGTGCATATGAACAAGAGCAGAGTGAGAAAGAACGCGAATACGAGCGGGAACAACGGGAATACGAGCGAGAACAGCGTGAGGAACGAGAGAGAGAACGAGAACACGAACGTGCCGAGCGAGAAGCACGCGAAAAACATGAACTTGAAATGATGAAGCTCAAGCGAGATTCCTTGGCTTCAGACACGTCTGGTGCAGCTGGCCCAAGCTCCACGAGCGTTCCCCCTGCACATGTCATGGCGACCCCACACATCAAGCTTCCCCCATACAAAGATGGCGAGCGAATCGAGCCATACATAGCTCGATTTGAAGACATGGCTCAGCTTTACCAGCTCGATGATGCAGCTAAGCGGCTTCAGTTTCTTAGCCTGTTTGAGGGCCCTGCCCTCGATATTCTTCACAGAATTCGTGGAGACAATCTCACATATGAAGTGATGAAAGCTGCACTCATTAAGGCGTATGGTCTCACTGTAGATGACGCCAAAGCTCAGTTCATGCGAGCTCGTCTCCAAGACAAGGAGACAGCTGTTCAGTTCCTCGACCGTCTCACTGCTTACCTAGGTGAGTGGATGGAGAAAGATGAAACTCCTTCCACGAGTGAGGGGATAATTGACCTTATGCTGCGTACACTGCTAGAGAGGTCGTGGCCTGCTGAGCTCATAGCACAGCTAAAGATCTGCCAGGAGAAAGGTGCCAGCCAAATGGTAGAAAAGGCTGACACATTCTTTACCGCATACGGGTATCAAACTCGTAAGCAAAACACCTGGAACAGCAGAAAAGATACTGCCAAGTCTGGGAAGCCGTCTCAGACTGAACCCCAGCAACAAGGCCGTTCTCAGAATAATGGCCAAGGTCCAGTGGAAGGACCAGGGGCAAAACACTCAGAAACCTGAGTGGAAGAGGTACAACAAGTACCCTAACCAGCAGCGGTATCAGCCACGCAACCGACCGTCGGGACAAACTTTTTCGCCACCAGCTCAAAAGAGGCAGGAAGCGAACGCAGCCTTCATTCCTCAGCAGCAGCACGGTGGTCACGTCCCTACCAGTATGGGTACTTCCCCGCAGTTCACTAGTCCCACAGTGACAGTGAACCCCCCTCCACAGATGGTCAATGTTCCATCTCCACAGGGAGTGAGTTTGACTCAAGTATATAATTCACAGGGCACAATGTTTGCCGCATCAATTCAGCAGCCTCATGAGTGGCTAGCTGCTTCCTCCACAGGCCCTCCCACAGGTGACAGTACCTTCCTTGTTCAGCCAGGGAACAAGGCATTCCTGTGAAAGTCCTGAGAGACAATGGTTCCTCAGGTTGCTCTGTTAAGCAGAGTCTAGTTCGGCCTGAGCAGTATACAGGTCGACAGATCCATGCAAACCTTATTGATGGATCAGTGAGATTGTTCCCTGAGGCATGTATCCAGGTGGCATCTCCATTTTATACTGGTACGACACTTGCAGTTGTCATGCCAGAGCCTCTATTTGACCTTATAGTAGGCAATATTCAAGGAGTCAAGGATAGTTGCTCCAATGATGGCGCTACTCAGACTTCGGCTGCTGCGGTAACACGAGCCATGACTGAGGCTCCAGACTGTGTCACCCCAGTGATCATTGAATCGCCGCAAGATCTGATGTGTAGCCAACTTGTTGTGCAAGAACAACATTCTGACCCGACACTTGCTGCCGTGCGGAACAAACAAAAGGGTCGAGTGATTAAGTATTCACGGGGAGGTCGAGCCAAGTTCCTTCGCAAACAAGGACGGCTCTACCGTGAGTCACGAACACCCGAGGGTGAGGTTCGACTGCAGTTTGTCGTTCCCGCCAAGTACCGCCTAGCAGTGTTACAATGGGGTCATTGTTCAGCCTCAGGAGGTCACATGGGCAAAAGGAAGACCCAGGGCCGTACCTGAGCTGACTTTTTCTGGCCAGGGATGGGACGAGACATAGATAGTTTTGTGCGTTCCTGCAGTGTGTGTCAAAGTAACACCACTAATCAGGGACATGTCCTTCCTGTGCCGTTTCTAACCACACCTGTAATCTCTGAGTCAGTTGAGAGACAGGGTAGTGGTAATGTGGGTGTAGACCTGATGTCTCGCCTGCTAACTGCTGACTAACATGAGCAGTTGTTGTATGCTGGGTTCCGTGATAGGCATCCTCAGAGATTTGAGTAATCCAAGGACCAGCCTGGTTCCCAGTTAAAAGTGTAGACCAGACGTCTCACTCGTTGGCCCTACAGGACACAGTATATCCAGGGCTTGTACATACATGTATACCATAAGTTAAGGGGGAAGTTTGAGAACCCTGCAGAGACAGTCCGAGGCTGTGTATGAATTACCTTGTGGAACGTCTCGAGCTGTGGGCCTCTCTGAGGATTCCCGGAGAATGCACATTACCCTCATGAGTGTTCACACCCACGGTGGGTGTTAAAACGTGGCCTGCCCGAGATTGCGTAGCGATTTTCAGCTTCCTGTATTAGTCGTAAGTGTAGAGTTAGGTTAACCTGTAAACTGCCCATTCTAAGCAATTTGTGAATTCAAGAACTGGCACGTTTCCTGGTTAATAATGTTAGGTTAACCTGTAAACTGCCCGTTCTAAGCAATTTGTGAATTCAAGAACTGGCACGTTTCCTGGTTAATAATGTTAGGTTAACTCGTAAACTGCCCGTTCTAAGAGATTTGAGTAATTCAAGAACTGGCACATTTCCTAGTTAATAAGTGTTAAGCAGTAAGCTATAAGGGTTCTAAGCAATTTGTGAATTCAAGAATTACATTTCCTGGTTAATAATGACAAGTACTGATTGCTAGGCAGAGAGAGAGAGAAATAACAGTTTTGATGCTCCACCTTAATTCCTTTCGCAGGTGTAGCTGGTGGGTGCAGCATTGCCGTGCAGATCAGCTGGTCGTTCCTGTCGCATGCTGCTGCCCCTTCTCTTCTGCCTCGTCATCATTATTTTACTATAAATTTGTATTTGTCATTTTACACGTAGGTACAGATACACTACAACTGTCACACCTACACCGTGTATTACATACACTACACTACATAACAATTAGTTGTTAATGTAAATGTAGTGAACTTTCGCTCAGTTTGACCTGAGTACAGGATTTTCACCGTCGTCACAGAGTTTTTCCCTCAAGCTTGTTTCTATTAACGTAAATACGAGGTTTTTTCCCTCACTGGCGACTGCGACTTTCTCCTGTAGCAGGATAGCACACACACCACAGTGTGAATCTTGTGTGACTGAGTTAGGATTTATATGTATGTATATTGAAATCTTTCTTCTGAAGGAAGAAAGATTTAATTTTCATGGGGCGTAATGTCATGAATCAATTCGCGACATTTCCCTTTTGTGAGAAGCCACGAACTATTAGTGGAAAACTCACTGTGTATCGCTCAGTTAACCGTTTCTCTCTCCATTTCGGGGTATACTTTTCAAAACATTCGTCACTGTTTTCAGGAGTGACCGATTTAATGCACGTCACTAAGTGCTGTACTAAGCAATACTATTGTTTCTTTATTGTTCGCCTCTGCTTGCCTTGACCGTTAAAAATGCGGCCTACTGCTCCCTTTGTCTTTCCCACGACTGAGTCAGTCTAGTGTTTGCTGTGACGGAGAAAGGTTCTGTGCTCAAGAAGTGTGAGAGGTCAGCTAGCACCCCAAGCTCCACTAGTGCAGTTAATCCCAGTACTCCCACCCCCCGGGTGATACATAGCATTCATCGACCGGTATTTCCTTTTGTATAATCCTAGTTTTAAGAGTTTAGTTAAGGTGTTTTTTTTCTAGGCGTAAGTATTTAGCTTTTGTGTGAGTGAGTGAGTGCGTCTCATTAATTTGATTTGAATTGTAACGTTAAATTTATTTTTTGTAATCAATAAATTTAACAGTTCTTTTTCTTGAGCTTAATGTAAGGTAAAATCTTGTTTCATTTCTCCAAATTAAGCTTATTTTCCATATAGCTCCTAGCTTGCATAAACGTTTGCCTTCATAACTGGTACTTAGACCAGTCTTGTTGTATTAACTTAAAATCCGTTGTGCCATAGGAGTTAAGCATCAGCAAGGACCTGATTATTATTATTAGTATTAGTTATTTATTGTCAGGGGTGAAGTAACTTTCTCCAGAGGCTAACAGTACAGTAATTCAGCAATTGTGAGTAATTAGTCTCTGCTGTGTACTGTTGAGAAAGTTTATAAATTCTCGTTCTTAGAGAATCGTAGCAAGTCAGCGTAAAGTAATCGTTGCTTGATGTAGCAAGACAATCATTGTCTCTGCTCTTCAATATTATTGAATATTAATATCAATTGAATAATATTTAAGCATATATTTTTAAAAATACCTTGATATTATAAAAATTCCGTGACAATTGGCGACCTCATTCCAGGATATTAACTCCTAGCTATAAAGCTATTCACGAGATAGTGCTCACTCGTTCATATTTAGGTATTTATAATTAAAGTTTATAGACACAAGTTTACGGGTGTTTACCGTTAATTTAGCAGGTGAATTTTGCTTTATCAATCCATAGAGTACTTAACTCTAGTTTATTCTTGGTAACGCCAGACGATTTTATTCGCTTCTGGGAAGTCGCCGTACCCATTGTGTTTATTATTGAGTCTTCCCAGTCATTTACATTTTTTATTTATTCTTTGCCAGTTAACTAGATAAGACTGGTCACCACTAGCTTGTGTCTGTACTCTTTACTTGTGTCATTAGTATTCGTCGCTAAGCAGTCAGTACTCAGTTTCCGTTTGCTTAATAAATTAGCGCCCTGGCTACTACTGTATTTTTACAGGAAGCCAAAGATATGGGTCTTTCGGACCCAACCGAAATTAAAGAGTATATACTCTCACGGCATAATCAGGAGCAGCAGCGCGAGAATGATGCCCGTGAAGAGCGTAAGATTCAGCGCGAATATGAGCGAGAACAGCGTGCATATGAACAAGAGCAGAGTGAGAAAGAACGCGAATACGAGCGGGAACAACGGGAATACGAGCGAGAACAGCGTGAGGAACGAGAGAGAGAACGAGAACACGAACGTGCCGAGCGAGAAGCACGCGAAAAACATGAACTTGAAATGATGAAGCTCAAGCGAGATTCCTTGGCTTCAGACACGTCTGGTGCAGCTGGCCCAAGCTCCACGAGCGTTCCCCCTGCACATGTCATGGCGACCCCACACATCAAGCTTCCCCCATACAAAGATGGCGAGCGAATCGAGCCATACATAGCTCGATTTGAAGACATGGCTCAGCTTTACCAGCTCGATGATGCAGCTAAGCGGCTTCAGTTTCTTAGCCTGTTTGAGGGCCCTGCCCTCGATATTCTTCACAGAATTCGTGGAGACAATCTCACATATGAAGTGATGAAAGCTGCACTCATTAAGGCGTATGGTCTCACTGTAGATGACGCCAAAGCTCAGTTCATGCGAGCTCGTCTCCAAGACAAGGAGACAGCTGTTCAGTTCCTCGACCGTCTCACTGCTTACCTAGGTGAGTGGATGGAGAAAGATGAAACTCCTTCCACGAGTGAGGGGATAATTGACCTTATGCTGCGTACACTGCTAGAGAGGTCGTGGCCTGCTGAGCTCATAGCACAGCTAAAGATCTGCCAGGAGAAAGGTGCCAGCCAAATGGTAGAAAAGGCTGACACATTCTTTACCGCATACGGGTATCAAACTCGTAAGCAAAACACCTGGAACAGCAGAAAAGATACTGCCAAGTCTGGGAAGCCGTCTCAGACTGAACCCCAGCAACAAGGCCGTTCTCAGAATAATGGCCAAGGTCCAGTGGAAGGACCAGGGGCAAAACACTCAGAAACCTGAGTGGAAGAGGTACAACAAGTACCCTAACCAGCAGCGGTATCAGCCACGCAACCGACCGTCGGGACAAACTTTTCGCCACCAGCTCAAAAGAGGCAGGAAGCAAACGCAGCCTTCATTCCTCAGCAGCAGCACGGTGGTCACGTCCCTACCAGTATGGGTACTTCCCCGCAGTTCACTAGTCCCACAGTGACAGTGAACCCCCTCCACAGATGGTCAATGTTCCATCTCCACAGGGAGTGAGTTTGACTCAAGTATATAATTCACAGGGCACAATGTTTGCCGCATCAATTCAGCAGCCTCATGAGTGGCTAGCTGCTTCCTCCACAGGCCCTCCCACAGGTGACAGTACCTTCCTTGTTCAGCCAGGGAACAAGGCATTCCTGTGAAAGTCCTGAGAGACAATGGTTCCTCAGGTTGCTCTGTTAAGCAGAGTCTAGTTCGGCCTGAGCAGTATACAGGTCGACAGATCCATGCAAACCTTATTGATGGATCAGTGAGATTGTTCCCTGAGGCATGTATCCAGGTGGCATCTCCATTTTATACTGGTACGACACTTGCAGTTGTCATGCCAGAGCCTCTATTTGACCTTATAGTAGGCAATATTCAAGGAGTCAAGGATAGTTGCTCCAATGATGGCGCTACTCAGACTTCGGCTGCTGCGGTAACACGAGCCATGACTGAGGCTCCAGACTGTGTCACCCCAGTGATCATTGAATCGCCGCAAGATCTGATGTGTAGCCAACTTGTTGTGCAAGAACAACATTCTGACCCGACACTTGCTGCCGTGCGGAACAAACAAAAGGGTCGAGTGATTAAGTATTCACGGGGAGGTCGAGCCAAGTTCCTTCGCAAACAAGGACGGCTCTACCGTGAGTCACGAACACCCGAGGGTGAGGTTCGACTGCAGTTTGTCGTTCCCGCCAAGTACCGCCTAGCAGTGTTACAATGGGGTCATTGTTCAGCCTCAGGAGGTCACATGGGCAAAAGGAAGACCCAGGGCCGTACCTGAGCTGACTTTTTCTGGCCAGGGATGGGACGAGACATAGATAGTTTTGTGCGTTCCTGCAGTGTGTGTCAAAGTAACACCACTAATCAGGGACATGTCCTTCCTGTGCCGTTTCTAACCACACCTGTAATCTCTGAGTCAGTTGAGAGACAGGGTAGTGGTAATGTGGGTGTAGACCTGATGTCTCGCCTGCTAACTGCTGACTAACATGAGCAGTTGTTGTATGCTGGGTTCCGTGATAGGCATCCTCAGAGATTTGAGTAATCCAAGGACCAGCCTGGTTCCCAGTTAAAAGTGTAGACCAGACGTCTCACTCGTTGGCCCTACAGGACACAGTATATCCAGGGCTTGTACATACATGTATACCATAAGTTAAGGGGGAAGTTTGAGAACCCTGCAGAGACAGTCCGAGGCTGTGTATGAATTACCTTGTGGAACGTCTCGAGCTGTGGGCCTCTCTGAGGATTCCCGGAGAATGCACATTACCCTCATGAGTGTTCACACCCACGGTGGGTGTTAAAACGTGGCCTGCCCGAGATTGCGTAGCGATTTTCAGCTTCCTGTATTAGTCGTAAGTGTAGAGTTAGGTTAACCTGTAAACTGCCCATTCTAAGCAATTTGTGAATTCAAGAACTGGCACGTTTCCTGGTTAATAATGTTAGGTTAACCTGTAAACTGCCCGTTCTAAGCAATTTGTGAATTCAAGAACTGGCACGTTTCCTGGTTAATAATGTTAGGTTAACTCGTAAACTGCCCGTTCTAAGAGATTTGAGTAATTCAAGAACTGGCACATTTCCTAGTTAATAAGTGTTAAGCAGTAAGCTATAAGGGTTCTAAGCAATTTGTGAATTCAAGAATTACATTTCCTGGTTAATAATGACAAGTACTGATTGCTAGGCAGAGAGAGAGAGAAATAACAGTTTTGATGCTCCACCTTAATTCCTTTCGCAGGTGTAGCTGGTGGGTGCAGCATTGCCGTGCAGATCAGCTGGTCGTTCCTGTCGCATGCTGCTGCCCCTTCTCTTCTGCCTCGTCATCATTATTTTACTATAAATTTGTATTTGTCATTTTACACGTAGGTACAGATACACTACAACTGTCACACCTACACCGTGTATTACATACACTACACTACATAACAATTAGTTGTTAATGTAAATGTAGTGAACTTTCGCTCAGTTTGACCTGAGTACAGGATTTTCACCGTCGTCACAGAGTTTTTCCCTCAAGCTTGTTTCTATTAACGTAAATACGAGGTTTTTTCCCTCACTGGCGACTGCGACTTTCTCCTGTAGCAGGATAGCACACACACCACAGTGTGAATCTTGTGTGACTGAGTTAGGATTTATATGTATGTATATTGAAATCTTTCTTCTGAAGGAAGAAAGATTTAATTTTCATGGGGTGTAATGTCATGAATCAATTCGCGACATTTCCCTTTTGTGAGAAGCCACGAACTATTAGTGGAAAACTCACTGTGTATCGCTCAGTTAACCGTTTCTCTCTCCATTTCGGGGTATACTTTTCAAAACATTCGTCACTGTTTTCAGGAGTGACCGATTTAATGCACGTCACTAAGTGCTGTACTAAGCAATACTATTGTTTCTTTATTGTTCGCCTCTGCTTGCCTTGACCGTTAAAAATGCGGCCTACTGCTCCCTTTGTCTTTCCCACGACTGAGTCAGTCTAGTGTTTGCTGTGACGGAGAAAGGTTCTGTGCTCAAGAAGTGTGAGAGGTCAGCTAGCACCCCAAGCTCCACTAGTGCAGTTAATCCCAGTACTCCCACCCCCCGGGTGATACATAGCATTCATCGACCGGTATTTCCTTTTGTATAATCCTAGTTTTAAGAGTTTAGTTAAGGTGTTTTTTTTTCTAGGCGTAAGTATTTAGCTTTTGTGTGAGTGAGTGAGTGCGTCTCATTAATTTGATTTGAATTGTAACGTTAAATTTATTTTTTGTAATCAATAAATTTAACAGTTCTTTTTCTTGAGCTTAATGTAAAGTAAAATCTTGTTTCATTTCTCCAAATTAAGCTTATTTTCCATATAGCTCCTAGCTTGCATAAACGTTTGCCTTCATAACTGGTACTTAGACCAGTCTTGTTGTATTAACTTAAAATCCGTTGTGCCATAGGAGTTAAGCATCAGCAAGGACCTGATTATTATTATTAGTATTAGTTATTTATTGTCAGGGGTGAAGTAACTTTCTCCAGAGGCTAACAGTACAGTAATTCAGCAATTGTGAGTAATTAGTCTCTGCTGTGTACTGTTGAGAAAGTTTATAAATTCTCGTTCTTAGAGAATCGTAGCAAGTCAGCGTAAAGTAATCGTTGCTTGATGTAGCAAGACAATCATTGTCTCTGCTCTTCAATATTATTGAATATTAATATCAATTGAATAATATTTAAGCATATATTTTTAAAAATACCTTGATATTATAAAAATTCCGTGACAATTGGCGACCTCATTCCAGGATATTAACTCCTAGCTATAAAGCTATTCACGAGATAGTGCTCACTCGTTCATATTTAGGTATTTATAATTAAAGTTTATAGACACAAGTTTACGGGTGTTTACCGTTAATTTAGCAGGTGAATTTTGCTTTATCAATCCATAGAGTACTTAACTCTAGTTTATTCTTGGTAACGCCAGACGATTTTATTCGCTTCTGGGAAGTCGCCGTACCCATTGTGTTTATTATTGAGTCTTCCCAGTCATTTACATTTTTTATTTATTCTTTGCCAGTTAACTAGATAAGACTGGTCACCACTAGCTTGTGTCTGTACTCTTTACTTGTGTCATTAGTATTCGTCGCTAAGCAGTCAGTACTCAGTTTCCGTTTGCTTAATAAATTAGCGCCCTGGCTACTACTGTATTTTTACAGGAAGCCAAAGATATGGGTCTTTCGGACCCAACCGAAATTAAAGAGTATATACTCTCACGGCATAATCAGGAGCAGCAGCGCGAGAATGATGCCCGTGAAGAGCGTAAGATTCAGCGCGAATATGAGCGAGAACAGCGTGCATATGAACAAGAGCAGAGTGAGAAAGAACGCGAATACGAGCGGGAACAACGGGAATACGAGCGAGAACAGCGTGAGGAACGAGAGAGAGAACGAGAACACGAACGTGCCGAGCGAGAAGCACGCGAAAAACATGAACTTGAAATGATGAAGCTCAAGCGAGATTCCTTGGCTTCAGACACGTCTGGTGCAGCTGGCCCAAGCTCCACGAGCGTTCCCCCTGCACATGTCATGGCGACCCCACACATCAAGCTTCCCCCATACAAAGATGGCGAGCGAATCGAGCCATACATAGCTCGATTTGAAGACATGGCTCAGCTTTACCAGCTCGATGATGCAGCTAAGCGGCTTCAGTTTCTTAGCCTGTTTGAGGGCCCTGCCCTCGATATTCTTCACAGAATTCGTGGAGACAATCTCACATATGAAGTGATGAAAGCTGCACTCATTAAGGCGTATGGTCTCACTGTAGATGACGCCAAAGCTCAGTTCATGCGAGCTCGTCTCCAAGACAAGGAGACAGCTGTTCAGTTCCTCGACCGTCTCACTGCTTACCTAGGTGAGTGGATGGAGAAAGATGAAACTCCTTCCACGAGTGAGGGGATAATTGACCTTATGCTGCGTACACTGCTAGAGAGGTCGTGGCCTGCTGAGCTCATAGCACAGCTAAAGATCTGCCAGGAGAAAGGTGCCAGCCAAATGGTAGAAAAGGCTGACACATTCTTTACCGCATACGGGTATCAAACTCGTAAGCAAAACACCTGGAACAGCAGAAAAGATACTGCCAAGTCTGGGAAGCCGTCTCAGACTGAACCCCAGCAACAAGGCCGTTCTCAGAATAATGGCCAAGGTCCAGTGGAAGGACCAGGGGCAAAACACTCAGAAACCTGAGTGGAAGAGGTACAACAAGTACCCTAACCAGCAGCGGTATCAGCCACGCAACCGACCGTCGGGACAAACTTTTTCGCCACCAGCTCAAAAGAGGCAGGAAGCAAACGCAGCCTTCATTCCTCAGCAGCAGCACGGTGGTCACGTCCCTACCAGTATGGGTACTTCCCGCAGTTCACTAGTCCCACAGTGACAGTGAACCCCCTCCACAGATGGTCAATGTTCCATCTCCACAGGGAGTGAGTTTGACTCAAGTATATAATTCACAGGGCACAATGTTTGCCGCATCAATTCAGCAGCCTCATGAGTGGCTAGCTGCTTCCTCCACAGGCCCTCCCACAGGTGACAGTACCTTCCTTGTTCAGCCAGGGAACAAGGCATTCCTGTGAAAGTCCTGAGAGACAATGGTTCCTCAGGTTGCTCTGTTAAGCAGAGTCTAGTTCGGCCTGAGCAGTATACAGGTCGACAGATCCATGCAAACCTTATTGATGGATCAGTGAGATTGTTCCCTGAGGCATGTATCCAGGTGGCATCTCCATTTTATACTGGTACGACACTTGCAGTTGTCATGCCAGAGCCTCTATTTGACCTTATAGTAGGCAATATTCAAGGAGTCAAGGATAGTTGCTCCAATGATGGCGCTACTCAGACTTCGGCTGCTGCGGTAACACGAGCCATGACTGAGGCTCCAGACTGTGTCACCCCAGTGATCATTGAATCGCCGCAAGATCTGATGTGTAGCCAACTTGTTGTGCAAGAACAACATTCTGACCCGACACTTGCTGCCGTGCGGAACAAACAAAAGGGTCGAGTGATTAAGTATTCACGGGGAGGTCGAGCCAAGTTCCTTCGCAAACAAGGACGGCTCTACCGTGAGTCACGAACACCCGAGGGTGAGGTTCGACTGCAGTTTGTCGTTCCCGCCAAGTACCGCCTAGCAGTGTTACAATGGGGTCATTGTTCAGCCTCAGGAGGTCACATGGGCAAAAGGAAGACCCAGGGCCGTACCTGAGCTGACTTTTTCTGGCCAGGGATGGGACGAGACATAGATAGTTTTGTGCGTTCCTGCAGTGTGTGTCAAAGTAACACCACTAATCAGGGACATGTCCTTCCTGTGCCGTTTCTAACCACACCTGTAATCTCTGAGTCAGTTGAGAGACAGGGTAGTGGTAATGTGGGTGTAGACCTGATGTCTCGCCTGCTAACTGCTGACTAACATGAGCAGTTGTTGTATGCTGGAGTTCCGTGATAGGCATCCTCAGAGATTTGAGTAATCCAAGGACCAGCCTGGTTCCCAGTTAAAAGTGTAGACCAGACGTCTCACTCGTTGGCCCTACAGGACACAGTATATCCAGGGCTTGTACATACATGTATACCATAAGTTAAGGGGGAAGTTTGAGAACCCTGCAGAGACAGTCCGAGGCTGTGTATGAATTACCTTGTGGAACGTCTCGAGCTGTGGGCCTCTCTGAGGATTCCCGGAGAATGCACATTACCCTCATGAGTGTTCACACCCACGGTGGGTGTTAAAACGTGGCCTGCCCGAGATTGCGTAGCGATTTTCAGCTTCCTGTATTAGTCGTAAGTGTAGAGTTAGGTTAACCTGTAAACTGCCCATTCTAAGCAATTTGTGAATTCAAGAACTGGCACGTTTCCTGGTTAATAATGTTAGGTTAACCTGTAAACTGCCCGTTCTAAGCAATTTGTGAATTCAAGAACTGGCACGTTTCCTGGTTAATAATGTTAGGTTAACTCGTAAACTGCCCGTTCTAAGAGATTTGAGTAATTCAAGAACTGGCACATTTCCTAGTTAATAAGTGTTAAGCAGTAAGCTATAAGGGTTCTAAGCAATTTGTGAATTCAAGAATTACATTTCCTGGTTAATAATGACAAGTACTGATTGCTAGGCAGAGAGAGAGAGAAATAACAGTTTTGATGCTCCACCTTAATTCCTTTCGCAGGTGTAGCTGGTGGGTGCAGCATTGCCGTGCAGATCAGCTGGTCGTTCCTGTCGCATGCTGCTGCCCCTTCTCTTCTGCCTCGTCATCATTATTTTACTATAAATTTGTATTTGTCATTTTACACGTAGGTACAGATACACTACAACTGTCACACCTACACCGTGTATTACATACACTACACTACATAACAATTAGTTGTTAATGTAAATGTAGTGAACTTTCGCTCAGTTTGACCTGAGTACAGGATTTTCACCGTCGTCACAGAGTTTTTCCCTCAAGCTTGTTTCTATTAACGTAAATACGAGGTTTTTTCCCTCACTGGCGACTGCGACTTTCTCCTGTAGCAGGATAGCACACACACCACAGTGTGAATCTTGTGTGACTGAGTTAGGATTTATATGTATGTATATTGAAATCTTTCTTCTGAAGGAAGAAAGATTTAATTTTCATGGGGTGTAATGTCATGAATCAATTCGCGACATTTCCCTTTTGTGAGAAGCCACGAACTATTAGTGGAAAACTCACTGTGTATCGCTCAGTTAACCGTTTCTCTCTCCATTTCGGGGTATACTTTTCAAAACATTCGTCACTGTTTTCAGGAGTGACCGATTTAATGCACGTCACTAAGTGCTGTACTAAGCAATACTATTGTTTCTTTATTGTTCGCCTCTGCTTGCCTTGACCGTTAAAAATGCGGCCTACTGCTCCCTTTGTCTTTCCCACGACTGAGTCAGTCTAGTGTTTGCTGTGACGGAGAAAGGTTCTGTGCTCAAGAAGTGTGAGAGGTCAGCTAGCACCCCAAGCTCCACTAGTGCAGTTAATCCCAGTACTCCCACCCCCCGGGTGATACATAGCATTCATCGACCGGTATTTCCTTTTGTATAATCCTAGTTTTAAGAGTTTAGTTAAGGTGTTTTTTTTTTCTAGGCGTAAGTACTGTATTTAGCTTTTGTGTGAGTGAGTGAGTGCGTCTCATTAATTTGATTTGAATTGTAACGTTAAATTTATTTTTTGTAATCAATAAATTTAACAGTTCTTTTTCTTGAGCTTAATGTAAAGTAAAATCTTGTTTCATTTCTCCAAATTAAGCTTATTTTCCATATAGCTCCTAGCTTGCATAAACGTTTGCCTTCATAACTGGTACTTAGACCAGTCTTGTTGTATTAACTTAAAATCCGTTGTGCCATAGGAGTTAAGCATCAGCAAGGACCTGATTATTATTATTAGTATTAGTTATTTATTGTCAGGGGTGAAGTAACTTTCTCCAGAGGCTAACAGTACAGTAATTCAGCAATTGTGAGTAATTAGTCTCTGCTGTGTACTGTTGAGAAAGTTTATAAATTCTCGTTCTTAGAGAATCGTAGCAAGTCAGCGTAAAGTAATCGTTGCTTGATGTAGCAAGACAATCATTGTCTCTGCTCTTCAATATTATTGAATATTAATATCAATTGAATAATATTTAAGCATATATTTTTAAAAATACCTTGATATTATAAAAATTCCGTGACAATTGGCGACCTCATTCCAGGATATTAACTCCTAGCTATAAAGCTATTCACGAGATAGTGCTCACTCGTTCATATTTAGGTATTTATAATTAAAGTTTATAGACACAAGTTTACGGGTGTTTACCGTTAATTTAGCAGGTGAATTTTGCTTTATCAATCCATAGAGTACTTAACTCTAGTTTATTCTTGGTAACGCCAGACGATTTTATTCGCTTCTGGGAAGTCGCCGTACCCATTGTGTTTATTATTGAGTCTTCCCAGTCATTTACATTTTTTATTTATTCTTTGCCAGTTAACTAGATAAGACTGGTCACCACTAGCTTGTGTCTGTACTCTTTACTTGTGTCATTAGTATTCGTCGCTAAGCAGTCAGTACTCAGTTTCCGTTTGCTTAATAAATTAGCGCCCTGGCTACTACTGTATTTTTACAGGAAGCCAAAGATATGGGTCTTTCGGACCCAACCGAAATTAAAGAGTATATACTCTCACGGCATAATCA
>NW_027644882.1:0-4995 GCF_032717465.1 Coenobita brevimanus | reverse complement strand
GGAGCAGCAGCGCGAGAATGATGCCCGTGAAGAGCGTAAGATGCAGCGCGAATATGAGCGAGAACAGCGTGCATATGAACAAGAGCAGAGTGAGAAAGAACGCGAATACGAGCGGGAACAACGGGAATACGAGCGAGAACAGCGTGAGGAACGAGAGAGAGAACGAGAACACGAACGTGCCGAGCGAGAAGCACGCGAAAAACATGAACTTGAAATGATGAAGCTCAAGCGAGATTCCTTGGCTTCAGACACGTCTGGTGCAGCTGGCCCAAGCTCCACGAGCGTTCCCCCTGCACATGTCATGGCGACCCCACACATCAAGCTTCCCCCATACAAAGATGGCGAGCGAATCGAGCCATACATAGCTCGATTTGAAGACATGGCTCAGCTTTACCAGCTCGATGATGCAGCTAAGCGGCTTCAGTTTCTTAGCCTGTTTGAGGGCCCTGCCCTCGATATTCTTCACAGAATTCGTGGAGACAATCTCACATATGAAGTGATGAAAGCTGCACTCATTAAGGCGTATGGTCTCACTGTAGATGACGCCAAAGCTCAGTTCATGCGAGCTCGTCTCCAAGACAAGGAGACAGCTGTTCAGTTCCTCGACCGTCTCACTGCTTACCTAGGTGAGTGGATGGAGAAAGATGAAACTCCTTCCACGAGTGAGGGGATAATTGACCTTATGCTGCGTACACTGCTAGAGAGGTCGTGGCCTGCTGAGCTCATAGCACAGCTAAAGATCTGCCAGGAGAAAGGTGCCAGCCAAATGGTAGAAAAGGCTGACACATTCTTTACCGCATACGGGTATCAAACTCGTAAGCAAAACACCTGGAACAGCAGAAAAGATACTGCCAAGTCTGGGAAGCCGTCTCAGACTGAACCCCAGCAACAAGGCCGTTCTCAGAATAATGGCCAAGGTCCAGTGGAAGGACCAGGGGCAAAACACTCAGAAACCTGAGTGGAAGAGGTACAACAAGTACCCTAACCAGCAGCGGTATCAGCCACGCAACCGACCGTCGGGACAAACTTTTTCGCCACCAGCTCAAAAGAGGCAGGAAGCAAACGCAGCCTTCATTCCTCAGCAGCAGCACGGTGGTCACGTCCCTACCAGTATGGGTACTTCCCCGCAGTTCACTAGTCCCACAGTGACAGTGAACCCCCCTCCACAGATGGTCAATGTTCCATCTCCACAGGGAGTGAGTTTGACTCAAGTATATAATTCACAGGGCACAATGTTTGCCGCATCAATTCAGCAGCCTCATGAGTGGCTAGCTGCTTCCTCCACAGGCCCTCCCACAGGTGACAGTACCTTCCTTGTTCAGCCAGGGAACAAGGCATTCCTGTGAAAGTCCTGAGAGACAATGGTTCCTCAGGTTGCTCTGTTAAGCAGAGTCTAGTTCGGCCTGAGCAGTATACAGGTCGACAGATCCATGCAAACCTTATTGATGGATCAGTGAGATTGTTCCCTGAGGCATGTATCCAGGTGGCATCTCCATTTTATACTGGTACGACACTTGCAGTTGTCATGCCAGAGCCTCTATTTGACCTTATAGTAGGCAATATTCAAGGAGTCAAGGATAGTTGCTCCAATGATGGCGCTACTCAGACTTCGGCTGCTGCGGTAACACGAGCCATGACTGAGGCTCCAGACTGTGTCACCCCAGTGATCATTGAATCGCCGCAAGATCTGATGTGTAGCCAACTTGTTGTGCAAGAACAACATTCTGACCCGACACTTGCTGCCGTGCGGAACAAACAAAAGGGTCGAGTGATTAAGTATTCACGGGGAGGTCGAGCCAAGTTCCTTCGCAAACAAGGACGGCTCTACCGTGAGTCACGAACACCCGAGGGTGAGGTTCGACTGCAGTTTGTCGTTCCCGCCAAGTACCGCCTAGCAGTGTTACAATGGGGTCATTGTTCAGCCTCAGGAGGTCACATGGGCAAAAGGAAGACCCAGGGCCGTACCTGAGCTGACTTTTTCTGGCCAGGGATGGGACGAGACATAGATAGTTTTGTGCGTTCCTGCAGTGTGTGTCAAAGTAACACCACTAATCAGGGACATGTCCTTCCTGTGCCGTTTCTAACCACACCTGTAATCTCTGAGTCAGTTGAGAGACAGGGTAGTGGTAATGTGGGTGTAGACCTGATGTCTCGCCTGCTAACTGCTGACTAACATGAGCAGTTGTTGTATGCTGGGTTCCGTGATAGGCATCCTCAGAGATTTGAGTAATCCAAGGACCAGCCTGGTTCCCAGTTAAAAGTGTAGACCAGACGTCTCACTCGTTGGCCCTACAGGACACAGTATATCCAGGGCTTGTACATACATGTATACCATAAGTTAAGGGGGAAGTTTGAGAACCCTGCAGAGACAGTCCGAGGCTGTGTATGAATTACCTTGTGGAACGTCTCGAGCTGTGGGCCTCTCTGAGGATTCCCGGAGAATGCACATTACCCTCATGAGTGTTCACACCCACGGTGGGTGTTAAAACGTGGCCTGCCCGAGATTGCGTAGCGATTTTCAGCTTCCTGTATTAGTCGTAAGTGTAGAGTTAGGTTAACCTGTAAACTGCCCATTCTAAGCAATTTGTGAATTCAAGAACTGGCACGTTTCCTGGTTAATAATGTTAGGTTAACCTGTAAACTGCCCGTTCTAAGCAATTTGTGAATTCAAGAACTGGCACGTTTCCTGGTTAATAATGTTAGGTTAACTCGTAAACTGCCCGTTCTAAGAGATTTGAGTAATTCAAGAACTGGCACATTTCCTAGTTAATAAGTGTTAAGCAGTAAGCTATAAGGGTTCTAAGCAATTTGTGAATTCAAGAATTACATTTCCTGGTTAATAATGACAAGTACTGATTGCTAGGCAGAGAGAGAGAGAAATTACAGTTTTGATGCTCCACCTTAATTCCTTTCGCAGGTGTAGCTGGTGGGTGCAGCATTGCCGTGCAGATCAGCTGGTCGTTCCTGTCGCATGCTGCTGCCCCTTCTCTTCTGCCTCGTCATCATTATTTTACTATAAATTTGTATTTGTCATTTTACACTTAGGTACAGATACACTACAACTGTCACACCTACACCGTGTATTACATACACTACACTACATAACAATTAGTTGTTAATGTAAATGTAGTGAACTTTCGCTCAGTTTGACCTGAGTACAGGATTTTCACCGTCGTCACAGAGTTTTTCCCTCAAGCTTGTTTCTATTAACGTAAATACGAGGTTTTTTCCCTCACTGGCGACTGCGACTTTCTCCTGTAGCAGGATAGCACACACACCAC
The DNA here is from genome assembly GCF_032717465.1 of Coenobita brevimanus. Taxonomy (NCBI): domain Eukaryota; kingdom Metazoa; phylum Arthropoda; class Malacostraca; order Decapoda; family Coenobitidae; genus Coenobita; species Coenobita brevimanus. The sequence goes on along the minus strand of NW_027644882.1, from coordinate 1,714 downwards.
AGTGTGAATCTTGTGTGACTGAGTTAGGATTTATATGTATGTATATTGAAATCTTTCTTCTGAAGGAAGAAAGATTTAATTTTCATGGGGCGTAATGTCATGAATCAATTCGCGACATTTCCCTTTTGTGAGAAGCCACGAACTATTAGTGGAAAACTCACTGTGTATCGCTCAGTTAACCGTTTCTCTCTCCATTTCGGGGTATACTTTTCAAAACATTCGTCACTGTTTTCAGGAGTGACCGATTTAATGCACGTCACTAAGTGCTGTACTAAGCAATACTATTGTTTCTTTATTGTTCGCCTCTGCTTGCCTTGACCGTTAAAAATGCGGCCTACTGCTCCCTTTGTCTTTCCCACGACTGAGTCAGTCTAGTGTTTGCTGTGACGGAGAAAGGTTCTGTGCTCAAGAAGTGTGAGAGGTCAGCTAGCATCCCAAGCTCCACTAGTGCAGTTAATCCCAGTACTCCCACCCCCCGGGTGATACATAGCATTCATCGACCGGTATTTCCTTTTGTATAATCCTAGTTTTAAGAGTTTAGTTAAGGTGTTTTTTTTTCTAGGCGTAAGTATTTAGCTTTTGTGTGAGTGAGTGAGTGCGTCTCATTAATTTCATTTGAATTGTAACGTTAAATTTATTTTTTGTAATCAATAAATTTAACAGTTCTTTTTCTTGAGCTTAATGTAAAGTAAAATCTTGTTTCATTTCTCCAAATTAAGCTTATTTTCCATATAGCTCCTAGCTTGCATAAACGTTTGCCTTCATAACTGGTACTTAGACCAGTCTTGTTGTATTAACTTAAAATCCGTTGTGCCATAGGAGTTAAGCATCAGCAAGGACCTGATTATTATTATTAGTATTAGTTATTTATTGTCAGGGGTGAAGTAACTTTCTCCAGAGGCTAACAGTACAGTAATTCAGCAATTGTGAGTAATTAGTCTCTGCTGTGTACTGTTGAGAAAGTTTATAAATTCTCGTTCTTAGAGAATCGTAGCAAGTCAGCGTAAAGTAATCGTTGCTTGATGTAGCAAGACAATCATTGTCTCTGCTCTTCAGTATTATTGAATATTAATATCAATTGAATAATATTTAAGCATATATTTTTAAAAATACCTTGATATTATAAAAATTCCGTGACAGGAGTGAAACAGGACTCTAAGGGGAAAAACAGGTACATGGAGTGAAACAGGACTCTAAGGGGACAAACAGGCCTATGGAGTGAAACAGGACTCTAAGGGGAAAAACAGGTACATGGAGTGAAACAGGACTCTAAGGGGACAAACAGGCCTATGGAGTGAAACAGGACTCGAAGAGGAAAAACAGGCCTATGGAGTGAAACAGGACTCTAAGGGGACAAACAGGTACATGGAGTGAAACAGGACTCTAAGGGGACAAACAGGCCTATGGAGTGAAACAGGACTCTAAGGGGACAAACAGGTACATGGAGTGAAAGAGGACTCTAAGGGGACAAACAGGTACATGGAGTGAAACAGGACTCTAAGGGGAAAAACAGGTACATGGAGGACAATAGGATCAGGAAGGAAAATATGTCTGTGGGGAAAATTTGTCAATCAGGGATTAGATCCAAAGGAAAAATTAAGTGACTGAGGGGTTGACACCTAGAGGCTGTAGCCGGAGACGGGTTTATGTGCTGGTATAACTATTAACCAATACTCCTACGACAATCCCACCTCTGTGACGGAATAACCAATAC
>NW_027644881.1:0-24990 GCF_032717465.1 Coenobita brevimanus | reverse complement strand
CAAAATATTCAACACAAACATGCACAATAACACAAAAAGATGGCTGGCAAAATATTTAACAGGCAGATGTCCACTTGTAACATTTGCTGGTCAGTCCTAAAACATAAGAAACTTCACAAATGGCATCCATCAAGGATCTGTTTTGTCCACTAAACTCTTTAACTAATTTATGCACAGCATACCCACACTCCACACGCCACAAATACGCATAGCTTCCTATGCAGACGACATAACACTAATATATACACACCAAAACACAAACACAGCCATACACATCCTCCAGCCCTACCTCAACGCTCTACACAAATAGTTAATCAAAAACAGACTCAGAATAACCGCAGCTAAATCTACAATGACCCTTCTCACAAACTGGACGGCCGAACATAGTCACATTCAACACCTAAACATAAACAACACCCCCCACACACACAAAATCTTGGTATAACATACATCAATGTCATTTAAACAACGTATCACAAACATTAAAAATAAATTAACACCAAGACTCAACTCCCTCAGGTCGCTTGCCCATACAACATTTGAACACAACAAAGAAACCACCACCACAGTATACAAACAATACATACTTTCAGTGATGAACCATGCAAGCCCTGCTAGGGATTCTAACCTTACTGAAGGACACTAGAACACTGTACAGACCATACCAAACAAGGACCTAAAAATAATCACAGGCTGCACAACTACTACACCTACAGACCACCTACATTAATAAACCAAAATTCTCAAAGTCAAGGATCATCTAGACATGAGAGACACACAAATTCTTTTCATAGCCTCCAAAAACCCACACCATCCACTACATGACATGGCAGCACATCTACACACACCAAGGAACATCAAAACAACACCATGCACACGATATCATACACAAATACTGTCATCTCTCCTCTCTCAGCCACCTCAAACCAGCTTCCAGAAGCATACCTGTTATGCTAGGTGTTCAAGGGTCAGCTTCCTGTCCCTTGAATGCCTTGTATGCAGCTTGGTTCTCTTTCTAGACCGGAGCTTAGACAAATAAGAGGGGGGCAGGACACAAAAACTCAAGGAAACAACCTTACACGTGTATTGACTAATTCTATTTGTGGAACAGGTAGATGTCACAACAACAGGAATCTGGGTAATTATAAGTCATATACTGGTATCGTAGTATCGCACAGGATACATTTGGTCAATAGTTCAGGATAGCAGGTGAATGGCACAGTAAATAGTGGTCGTAGTATTTCGGGCAGGGGGATTAGCTCGCTGTCACTAGGAGGGAAATAGAAGCTGTACTTAGGCTGGGCAAGTATTACACTGGTCTTGTAGTGCAGAGGAATTACACTATAAAGGCCGAGTCTGATGTTTACTGAAATCATTGGACTCTTATTAAATCTCTCTTCTTACTCTCACTGTGTCACTGTGTGCCCGGATCTTGATTAGCACATACTACTAGGCCTTGCACTTATGTTCTCTTGGATATTACCTGGCCGATATTCTAGTTACTATTACACTGCACTATTCACTGTCACTCACTGTCGGTGGGGCGGTGGCGTAGTTAGTGGGGCGGCGGGAGGACTCACAGCCCGACTCCTGATGGGAGCTGAGTCCCGCCTGTGGCCTCTGTATCCAGCGGCCACGGAAACACTAGTAGGGGCGTCCTCTCTTGTCTAGGGCTGTAGGTGGTGATGGGCCCTGCACTGTCAGGGCTGGGAGTTGTAGTGCGGCTCTCAGGGCTGGGGCTGAACAGCCTCCTGAAGCGCGCACTTAGGTGCCTAACGGAGGACGAGGGTCGTCTGCATCAGGGTCGGGAAAGGTCTTGCCCAGGGGTCCTGGGGGTGGCCTTGAGGGCCTGGTGGCTGCGGCCTCCTGCCATTGGGGATGCCATCAGGAGTGAGCTGCAGTGTCGGTCATCATCGGAGTCCATCAGGTAAGGTCCCTCTGGAGCTGGCTGGGCGGAGTACAACCCTGGGGATAGCACAGGGCCTCTCCACAGGTCCTCAGGACTGGGACCCTGCTCCTGGAGGATGTCACGTCATGGATGTGTGGCAGCACCTGACAAAGGAGCGGCTGCTGGCCGTCTCCTGCCATAGCGCCTGGCTACTGGCCTTTTAGGGGCCCCGCTACTGGCCGTGGCCCATGTGGGGGAGCGGCTACTGGCCCTCTCCTGAAGGAGGGGTGAATGGCTACTGTCCATCTCAGGGGCACCTTCGGAGCAGCTACCAGCTGTCTCCTGATGAAGGCGTGGAGTGGCTACTGGCCATCTCCTGAAGGAGGGGTGAGCAGCTACTGGCCGTCTCAAGGCCACCTTCGGAGCGGCTACTGGCCTTTTCCTGACGAAGGTGGGAGCGGCTACCGGCCGTCTCAAGGGCACCTTCAGAGTGGCTACCGGCCATCTCCTGACGAATGTGGGAGCGGCTACCGGCCATCTCCTGACGAAGATGGGAGCAGCTACTGGCCGTCTCCTTAGGGAGGGGTGAGTGGCTACTGGCCGTCTCAAGGGCACCTTCGGAGTGGCTACCGGTCGTCTCCTGACGAAGGTGGGAGTGGCTACCAGCCGTCTCCTTAGGGAGGGGTGAGCGGCTACTGGCCATCTAAAGGGCACCTTCGGAGCAACTACCAGCTGTCTCAAGACGAAAGCGTGAGCGGCTACTGCCCGTCTCCTGAAGAAGGGGTGAGCGGCTGCAAGCCGTCTCAAGAAGGGTGCGGTTACCGGCCGTTGCTGAGGTGCTGACTGGAGCTAGAATAATAGCTCCACCCCGATCCTGTCAAGGGTCAGCACGCCTGCAAGGTAGTCTCCGTTTCTTGCTATGGTGGACACGGGCGAGTTCCAGGTCATAGGGGTGCGCGGCCTGGGCGGACTTAAGTCCCTGTCGCCCGAAGTTGGGCCACACTCTGTCCGCCCCTCTGTAGGCTCCTCCTGGGGGTGTCGTGATACCCTCAGTGATTATTCCTGGTGTTGTAGTGTGCTCTGAGATTATTCCCGGCATTTTAATATCCATGCTCAGATCACTAGCCACTTCATTCAGTCACTTAAAGACAACAAACAGCTGCATGCACGGCTTCCTGATATCCACCCTTTTGAATCCTACCTCCCTCGTGAGGACAGGGTCCACATGGCAAGGCTGAGATGTGGACAGCATCCAGCCCTCTTGAAATTATCAGAAGAGGCTGGATGGCTCCGTCATTGATGCCTGTCCAGGAGGCAACACAGCACCCCATACTATGAAATATATTATGGAAGACTGCATTGCACACCTGTGCTAACAGCACAATGAATACTCCTTGAGAGCTCTGTGGGAAAGCTCCGTCTCAGCTGTGGCTTTCCTTAGGGGCCTACCAGATGACCCGCCGACATGTCAGAAAAGTACCCCCGCTAATACCAATACACCAGTTCTGTATGAGACAGCCCTAGCATGTATTCAATATGGACGGTGGGTGTTAGCGCCGTAATGGTGACATGTAGAGAGGTGTATGGTATGTAGGAGGACTACTGGGCCTTGAGTGCAGGCTGTGAAGCCTATGCCCAGAGTCGAACACATAAAAAAATATATATATATATATATATATATATATATATATATATATATATATATATATGGAGCTTCTGTGGTACAGTGGTAGAGTGTGCGTTTCGTACACGGGTGAACCAGGGTTCGCGCCCCACCAGGGTAATAAACTTTGGGAGTGTTCATCCGGCCACGTACTGCATTGGCGGACACAAGGGGTGCTGTGGTTGAACCAGTGTCGCATACTATAGAGTATGCTTGCACCAAGTTGGCTTGCTCGGGCCGATTACACTTGGTTCACAGACTACACACACATCCAAAGCCACTACAACACTACAATTACACTTACAAGCACTTCTCATCCTACATACAATCTCTACCAGACAGCCTAAGCCACTTGGTAGAGATACATGGCTGTATCGTCCCGACTTTGGTCGGGATAGGCCGGTCCTACAGTGGATACTCAAACGGCTGATGATGATGATGATAAATATATATATATATATATATATATATATATATATATATATATATATATATATAAATATATATATATATATATATATATATAACAGAGACCTCTTATGTCACCCACAGTGCCAACCATTCATATGCAGATGACTCAACACTTCATAGTTCATTCACACTCAAACAGTCATTTAGGGTCTAATCTCTAACTCTCAACCCAGTACAGCCATCTCCAGAAATCAAGATTTATCTACGATCAGTGAAGGGGGACAGAACAACCTTGTTTCATTTAATGCTAGAAAAGCCAAATATTTACAATTTACAAATAGACAGATATTGCCAGATTCGTGTATTATCTTCAATGCCACTAATATTCCCTTCTCCAAAAGTAGTGAAATTCTCAGTGATGCCTTCAGCTGGACCTCTCATGTCAGATCACTTGCTGAAACCGCCTCAAAGAAACTTGGATTATTGTACAGAGTCCGTAACTTCTTCACTGACTAGCAGTTAGCTATAATATATCTAAGTCATGTGCAATCAATCTGATTATTGCTCACTCTTGTGGAATGGATGTGGAGAGGTTGCATTAAAACAACTAGACAAAATTCTGTTGGAATTATTAATAAACCTGCTATTATAAATATACTACCTTCCCTACAAGTAAGAAGGAATGTTGCCTTCCTTGCATTATTTTACAAATATTTTTATGGCAAATGCACAGACGAAGTTACATCCATTGTGCCACGTCTCCATGCCTTCCCTCGTGCTACACGTGCATCTGGTAGCGCTTATGATTGGAATGTCACACAGCTATACTGCAGAGCTTCTGCCTATCAGAATTCTTTTATTCCCCAAACTGCATCTATCTGGAACTCGCATCCCCGGAGTTGTTTCCCCCCAAACTTCAACCTACATCTGTTCAAGTCCATCTGTTACAGATAATTTATGAATGGAGGATGCCACTAATCTGGTGTATGGATTAGAAATTTTTTATTCACTTGTTTTTCCTTCCTCTGTTCTCTTATTAATATATATATAATATATATATATATATATATATATATATATATATATATATATATAAGTCTGACTCAACCCTCAGTGTGATGAGGCCCATCGCGCTGTTACCATTGTATGTCGCTGCCGGTACAAGTCCTCTCAGGCTAAAGAGACAAAGGCATCTGATTTACGCTGAAAGTGTCTGATACACAAATTACGTGATTTAGACGTTTAGACACCAGCGCCATCATGATGCCTCTGTGCTCTGCCTAAGCCGTGTGCCTTCTCTAGATATTTGGAATATTCGTTGAGCTACAGTAAATGAATTTGCTAAAATAATATATCAATGTGACGAATGAATCCGTTGGTCTTTTCATCTGGCGGGACACCAGCATCCAACTGTCTGCAAAACAATTCATTTAATAAACCATGGCGTATGTATTATTTTAGTTTAGTGTCTCTTTTTTTTTTTTTTAGGTTAGGGGAGCAATTTTCTTTAGTACCAGCGGGTTCCTTAAGATTAATAAAATCACACTATTAAAAAATGTATTATTGCACATAAGGAATTATAATTATGGTGGCAAGAAACGCCAGGGGAGTCTCCCAGTAAAGAAATTAATGGCCTTTGTTGAAACTTAACACCCTCTGCAAGGACTACATACGAAGGAAAACTTAACTCATTTTTTGTGATGGTCATAGCAAATGCACTGTAAGCCCTTCAGACCAATGATATCTAATTGGTTATATTCTTGCTACTCGAAGTCGATGTTATTCAACTAGGGCAACACCTCTTGTATTATAGTGGACAATGAGAGCCACGTCGAACACCACCTGTGGTCTCTCCTAATCTGTACAGAGTCGCCAGGAGGCAGCAAGAAAAACCCAGCAATATACGCCATGTGATTCAAGGAGTGAAGGACACTGTAGGTAATACATAATTCTCTTGTTTTAGGAACAAATATATATTTTCGGCTTATCATTTTCACCAGTTCTATTATGGCATTTTTACTTAGACCTTCCCTTAAGCACTTTTCACATATTTTTTTTTTATACTATTACTATTATTTTGATCTTACTGTGCTATGTTTCTGTGACACTGTAACAGTCACATACCCATGACAGCTCTAGTTCGCCAGCTTACTTTTTTCATTTGAGAGTGAGTCATGGAATCTAATGTTAATTGCATCATATTTTTAACCCTGCCATTTTAATGTACATAATTACTGTGCAGTTTTTAACGCGCAATCACCAGTGCAAAATTACCCATGACTCACGTACTTTTTTAAGCTTCTGATCGAAATAGTATTAAATCTGTTCTCCGTCTTTCTGAGTAAAAAAGAACTCTTTCCAATTTTTCCTACTCTTTCTGCCACTTAGGAAAGTTTTTCCAGTAACATTTTTGGTGATTTTATTCCACCTAACTCTAGGCGATTTCATTTACTCAGAGTGATTCATCGTTGGTATCGTATCGTTAATCAAGGCTCCAACATGCTTACATGCGTCGGCCATGGTTATCTTATGTCGGCTCTCCACGCTACACGATCTCTGGCAGCTTTCCTGTTCAGGCCTTTATCCCCGAGGTCACATTCCATGACTTCGTCCCAGGTCTTGTTCGGTCTGCCTTTCCCAACCTTACCCCCGAAGTTCACACATCTTGCTTTCTGGACCCAAATGTCATCCTCCATCCTCTCCACATGAACCAAATCATCTAAATCTACCCCTCCACATCACAGCACCTATACACTCAAGTCCTCCTTCCTCTCAACTCTTCAGTCATAAACCTAGCACCCCCAGGCCTTGCATTCAAAGAAGCACAGCACATCCATCTAATCACTGTCATTTCTGTACGTATGAGCCTACGAATATCCTCTTCCTTTACTGCCCAAGTTTTACTACCATACAGCATTACACTCTTAACATATGCCTAAACTTGCCAATTAACACAACAAATCTTAGATTAGGAATTGACCTGTAGTACCCTATGAACCCCAAATTTTGATTCAATGCTGTAGAAATTTGGTGAGTGTTAAAGGTCAGCCAAGAGACTGCCACTGATTTTGAGAATAATAGGTCAAATGTCCATCACAAGGTAAGGTCAGATTAAGCAGTTTTGATTCATTTCAGACCAAACTGAAGGGGCACTAGCTGGAGCGCTTGTCTTCAGCAAGGACAACACAGTTTCCTAACCACTCTTCATAATGGGTAAAGTTTTCTCATCATTGTTTAGGGTTTCACAGAAGAAGTTTTTCGGATCCATATTCTGTAAACCGATCCAGATCGGTCCCAAAAGTTAGTTTTTGAGTAATCCAGCTAACAGATAAACTAATCCGGATCGATTCCAAAAGTTCATCGACTGTTCTCTGGGACATGGGCTATACAGCAAAAAGATGTCGTATAACTCTCTCTTTTAGTTTTTGAGTAATCCTGCTAACAGACAAACAAAGTAACAGACAAACAAACGAACAGACAAACAGGGATGAAAACATTCTCTCCGAGAGAACAAACATGGATGAAAACATGCTTTCCGTCTCGGAGATAACAAACATACATGGGTGAAACCATGTTCTCCTTGTAGGAGCGAACTAGGTGGAGGTGTTGAGGGAATGGTAAATATGAAGAGAAACAACTTGGGGAAGAATCAGTCACATAAGTGTCAAGGTCACAGGGCAAAGCTTTGTACAGCAGGTCACAAAAGCATTTTTAATGGGTGGAGCGACTGATGGCATAAGGAACAGTATGAGAAATGTTGCTTAACCACTTCGCTCAGTAAGGCTGAGAAGCATGACTAGCCGTTGACACAATTACCAAAAAACAAAACCACGTTTTCATATGAATGCAAATATCCACTGACATGTAAACGTTCATCGTTCCATAAACTTAATTCCTTTATGTTAATGGCCATAACCCATAAGTCATAGTTTACCGCGCTAAAAACATCCTGTTGTAACAAGGGCGGGCTGAGTTGCCACGTTCGAATAAGCTCTTATTTATCGATGGCATACAGCATGAACCGTGGCGGGCAGTAATATGTAATATATGTGTGAAGCCACAGATCATGAAACAGCTTGAAAGGATATTCTATCACAAGTATTTCCTTATCACAGCCACTAGTGGCTGGACAATGTAATACGGTATCTCAGTGTCGAATGCTATGAATTGGAGCAGATGGGGGACGTGGAAGGTATGTGCAAGATATTCACAAGAAATATGTTTTTTTTTTTTTTTTAATGCGAGGAAGAAGGAACCAAAGGCCATGGGCCCGCAGTAACAGTTCCCTCCAAGAGAAAAACAAAATACAATATAGAGCCAAATTCAAGATCCGATCATTTTGAGATGCCTGGACACACTGCGTTTGAAAGACTGGAGATCATAGGCAGCAGGAAATACAGACAGAGGGAGACAGTTCCAGAGCTGACCTGTTGCATAGATGAAAGACTGGGAGTAACGGTTAACTCTTGCATTAGAGAGTTGGACAGAAAAAGGATGAGAGTTTGCTGCCAAACGGGTGCTACGTGCCCGTCGTAGAGGTGGAGGAATGCAAGCAGAGAGTTCAGAGGAGCAGTGACCATTAAAGTAGCGATAGAAAAGAGATAAAGATGCAACAGTGCGGCAAAGAGACAGAGGTTGAAGGGAGTCAGTAAGAGGAGGAGAGTTAATGAGACGAAAAGCCTTTGCCTCCACCCTATTGAGAAGAGCTGTATGTGGGGAGCCTCCCCACACATGAGAGTTGTACTCCACACAGGGGCGGATAAAACCCCTGTATAGAGTCAACAATTGTGCAGGGGTGAAGAAAGTGCGGAGTCGGCTTAGCACACCCAATCTCTTGGAAGCAGATTTTACAAGAGATGTAATATGATATTTCCAAGATAAGTCCCGAGTAAATGAAACCCCAAGCATGTTCAAGGATGATGCAGGATTAAGCTGAATATTATTAAACATTAGTGGGTATACCTGTGGAAGATTTTGTCGGGTTGATAGGTGTAAGAACTGAGTCTTAGATGCATTAAAGACAACCATATTATTTTTACCCCAGTCAGAGATACGAGCCAAATCAGACATTAGGTGTGCCACAGCCTCATCCCTTGCTTGTTGAAGTAACTGTTGAGATGGGCGTTGCGGGAACCGAATGGAAAGGTGAAGGGTGGAGTCGTCAGCGTATGAGTGGATAGGGTTAGATGTACAGCTTAGAAGATCATTGATGAATAAAAGGAAGAGAGTTGGTGATAGGACAGAGCCCTGAGGAACACCACTGTTGATAGATCTAGGAGAAGAACGATGGCCGTCTACAACAGCGGCTATAGAACGACCAGAAAGGAAGCTAGCGATGAAGGCACAGATAGAAGGATAGAAACCGTAGGAGGGCAGTTTGGAAATTAAAGATTTATGCCAGATTCGATCGAAAGCATGTGAGGTGGTGTGTAGCGTGAAGAGAAGACGAAAGGGGATGTAAGGACCAGCATGGTGGAATGAAGAGGTAAGACAGGCTGTGGCACAAAAGAAGATTGCATATAATGAATGGATGAGAAATAGGGGCGTGGAAGAAGCTGAGAGACGGAAGAGAGAGTTATATGTAGAAAGGCAGAGAGAGATGAAAAGATTAGTAACAGAGAGTAAGAAGAGAGTGGACGAGGAATTTGGAAGGAATTTGAGTGTCAAGTGAAGGGAATGTAAGAAAATGTTCCCGAAAGAAGTAAAGAGAGTCAGACAGGGTGGCAGTGAAGTTAATAGGGGAGTGAAAGATAAAAATGGTAGATTATTAGTTGAGAAGGGAGAAAAAGTGAGCAGATGGAGAGAACACTTTCATGTATTGTTGAACATAGAGAATGACAGTAATGCGAGTATAAGTCGCTGGGGAATGGCTGGGAGAAGGAGAGAGGTGAGAAGAGAGGAAGAAATCAGTAGGAAGTTGTGGAAGCAATGAAGAAAGTCAAAATGGGGAAAGCCCCAAGAATGAATGGAGTGTGTGGTGAAATACTGAAGAATGGGGGAGAGATACTAGTAGAATGAATGTGGAAGATGTGCAGATTGGCCTGGGAAGAAGGTAGAGTCCCGGAGGATTGAAAGTCAGGTATAATTATTAGCTTGTACAAAGGGAAAGGGGAAAACGATTTGTGTGGTAATCATAGGGGCATTTGTCTTCTTAGTGTAACAGGAAAAGTATACGGTAGGATACTTATTGACAGAGTTAGGGAAATAACAGAGGAATTAGTTGGAGAAGAACAGGGAGGCTTTAGGAAGGGAAGAGGTTCTGTACATCAGATATTCATTCTTAGATCTTTAGTGGAAAAGTTTCTAGAGAAGGAAAAGAAGTTGTATGCGGCCTTCATGGATTTGGAGAAACCACATGACAGGGTGGACAGACAAGGATTGTGGAAAGTATTAAGAATATATGGAGCAGATGGGAAGTTAAATGCTGTGAAGAGTATGTATGAGGATGCTAATGCTGCAGTGCGTGTAGGTAGTGAACTGGGTGAGTTTTCCTATTTGAAGGTTGGGTTGAAGCATGGATGTGTCATGTCTCCATGGTTGTTCAATCTGTATATGGATGGGGTTATAAAAGAGATACAAGGTAGGGCAGTGGATGTTGAAGTGGGCATAGTGAGAGAGGACAGTGTTTGGAAACTCCCTGTACTGTTGTTTGCAGATGATACTATGTTGGTTGGTGAAGACGAAGGGGAGCTGCAAGGCTTGGTGGATGAGTTTGGGAGAGTGTGTAAGAAACGGAATCTAAAGGTAAATGTAGAGAATAGTTATTGTGTTCGAGAGAAGTGACGTTAGTGAACGTACAATGAGGTTGGATGAGGAGGGAATGGAAAATGTGAGCACGTTTAATTAAGTGAGTAGTGTGATGAGTAAGGATGGAAGTTTGGAGGGTGATGTGGTTGAAAGGGTACAGCAAGGAAAAAAGGTTGCTGGTGTTTCAAGGCACTGATAAGAAACAGGGAAGTGAGCATGGAGGTGAAAAAGTTACTGCATTACAGTATTGTGATACCAACTCTAAAGTATGGAAGTAAAGCTTGGACGTTGTTGAAGGGACACAAGTCAAGAGTGAGATCAGTGGAAATGAGTTATTTGAGAGGTGCCTGTGGAGTCACATGGAGAGACAGGCTGACAAACGAGGATGTGAAGGAGCATTGTGGTGTGGATGTGGATGTAATAGGAAGCGTTAGGAGAAACACATCGAGGTGGTTTGGCCATGTGGAGAGGATGGATAGTGAGAGACTGACGAGAAGAGTTTATGTGAGTGAGGTGGAAGGGGAGAGAGGAAGGGGAAGGCCAAGGATGAGATGGAGGGATGGAGTGGAGAGGTATATGAGAGAGGGGTGTGTGAATTGTGAGCATGGCAGTGAAATTGCGGGGGACACGGTGACGTGGAGGAGACTTGTTTGTGGCCACCCTATATAAGGGATTAAGGCGTCTGGCAATAGATAAATAGATAGATAGAATGCGATTGTGAGTGGGTGAGTCGCTAAGTGAATGGCACAGCTTCATAGTAGATGTCGTGGCTATGGAGGCCTGGTTGTTCCTTGTCTATGTCACAACTTACTAATGTCTGTTGGTGTAATCTGTGTACGTCAGCATAACCACATCTTATATATATATATATGGATAGATAGATAGATAGATAGATAGATAGATATAGATAGATAGATAGATGGATAATATAGTATATATATATATATATATATATATATATATATATATATATATATATATATATATATATGTATCCTATGTAAATATTATCAAAATCGAAACGATTTACGTCTTCTGCATTTGTTGCCACCTCACATACGACTTTTCAAACAATATTGCTCATTGTGTAAGGGTCCCCTGAACATTATTTTAGACACATTCGTGAGCAGTGTACCTGCCTACATTTATGTTATACAAGTGCTCGTGGGCCCTTTGGGCCCCTCGCACTTGCTTCTGCAGAGGGCTCTCGCACTGCGCGCTCACTTTCTCATGCTTTGCACTCGTTTCCTCATGCTCCTCACTCGTTTCCTTGCGCTTCGCGCACGTGTTACGATCGTTTCAAGTAGTCCGAGTCATGTTTATGTGCTGTTCTAGTCTAACATTGTCACTATTGGCCATCAAGGCGACATCGTAGGGACCATGATGGTCCGTTTATCGTTCTAGTCTAATGTTGTCACTTGGATTTTTTGCAGCTAACCAATTGATCATTTTATTTGCAGCTTCGGGAATGGAACCCAAGTTGTCCAAACGCAAGTCCGAAATACACACACACACACACGTCTACTAGTATAGTATATTAGACGTAGCTCTGGGCAAAAAATTCTACGGAGATCGTATGCTGGGCGCCGGGAGCATCGTTTTTTGGTCAAAATGTGATTGCTCATTACATATAGTAAAAGTTTTTCAATCGTGATGGGACCAAGTTTTTTCACATCAGCGATTTTTGTGCGATTTTTGTGCCAGTCTTGGTGCGATTTGAATGTGTAGTTTCAGCTGCCCAAAACACACACACACACACACACACACACACACACACACACACACACACACACACACACACACACACACACGGCTACTGCTATAGTATATTAGATTAATTCTGGCCACCATCAGATGGACTTACTCTGTTGGTGAAGGTGCTGACGGAGGCTGTATCTCTCCCGAGCTGAATGAGATCGTCTCTTGATACCAAGAGCACACTGGAATGAAAGCCTGTAATTGAAGTGGTTAACATTCCCTATACAGAGAACTCTGCCCCTACTTACCTTAATATTAACACTCTGAGGCCCTTATGTTTCATACTCGCTAAAATATTATCGTCTGGAGTTAGGCAAATTCAAACACTAGTGTGGCAAAAAGATGGTTAAAATCGTCTGAATCAACAGAATAATAAATCGAGTAATCTTTAACCTCTCTGATATATTGACGTCATATTAATTTTATATTAATCGTAATGTACTATCAATGGGCGATTTCTGTTCAGCAAAGGAAGAATGTACAGTGTAAGAGTAGCGGTTGTTATTATGGCCCTGAGGTCATCTCGACCACAACCTGGTAAGGTAAAGATTGAAATTACCCGTCTGCAGTCCACCGTCCACCTTCGGGGAAGAGGCAGGATGTCAGGCGTTTATATGCCCAGTTATAACTGTATTTATTATCGTGGAAATGGTGACATGTAAAGGTGTGTTGTACTGTATGCAGGAGTCAGGCAGGGCACCATGGAACAAGCTCTATATTCCGAAATAATAACTTATGATGAGAATATCGAGTGACTGTCAAGCTGCTCTCCACCTTAATTGGAAAATAATATACTGTTCACCAGTGAAATGAATTTTTGCCAGTAACTGAAGAATTATTCTAAGTTAACCAGATATGTAAAAGGGAAAATGTTCAGGTGTTGGTAACAGCAACAGAGGTGTTTCTATTTTAGAAGGTTTCTTGTAGCTCACTAGCACAACAGGACTACACTACGGCCATACATACGTTTGATATCGCTTTTTATGAGCAGCATCATATTCTTGTGTTAATTTCTTGTTACAGTTAAGCAAGATGAAAAGTCCCCCCCCCCAGACCCCATGCCTATCACCGTCGTGGGGGGCATTGGAGATGGGGGTTGGGGTTGATGTGGAGGGGAACATTATTTAGTAGTTCTGTCCCCTGTCTTGGGCCTGAGCCCCAAGCTCAACTAAATTTGCATGGTGTCTCTCTTTCTTTTCCTCTTCATTTTTCCTTAATTCGTTCCTCTATCCTTCCCTCCCTACATCACCGGCAGAGGCATACTAGTAATATAAATCATCACTCTCCATACCAGCCAGGGCAGAGATTATGCCTCCCCAAGTGTTTACCTTGCATGGCGTCAGATAAACTCCCCACTCCCTCTTATCTGGGAGTTGAGTCTACTGCGGGAAAGGGTGTTGTTCCCCTTTGCGACCAATACACTTCTCTGGTAAGATGGGTGATCCAGTGTGGCCCAAGTGGATCAGTCAGCTGGTCATGAATTGGCAAGGGTCAAGCGGCTGCTGTCTGGTGGGTGTCTCATTGGTCCTGTGGCCTCCATCGCAAACCAGGCAGTGACTGCGTATACTTTCCTCTCTACCCCTGGGGTTGATGGGTGCCGTCGAGCCCCAGTGTTCAGCCTCTCCCTGTTATGCTCCATGGGGGGTGGGGAGGAGGGAAGTGAATTATTATTCTTTAACATATGGTATTAGAAAAATGACCTCCCTCCCATAGCTCTACTGACACGACACATGCTGATGACACTGACACCGTCACCCTTAAATATCAAAAACAAAAAAGACACTAACTATGTCCTCTTCCACTTTAGACCTCAACTCCTCCCATGTCTTGTCTCATATTCATACTCTCAAACTCTATCGAACCCTGTAACTTACACTCTCTACACCTCTTCCTTCCCATACCAAGCCACTCCTGCTTCTTCTTCTTCTACTTCTTCTGATTGTACTCTTCTAAATCACACCTCTCCAATATACCCATAAAGTCTGCTCCCTGTATGTCTTCTATAAGAAAGAGTGGACTAAATACTTAAATGTACCAGCAACAGCACCTTATGCAAATAATACCCTATGTTTCTAACTGTGCTTACTAAAACACGTTGGCAATGACCATTTCAGCACTCGCCCTGGCCGTTCCAGACATGTCACAGTCAACGACGAAGATCAAACCAAAGCTATGAAATCACTAAAAGATCTAGAAGGAAATTCCATCCTTGTCTCACACAACACAAACATAAACACTCAAACTGGCACCGTCTGAACTCCGGAAGATCGTATCATACTGGGTGATATGAAATGTGTCAGCTGTTCCTCTCTAATTCGCTCTATCCTTACAGCTCAGGACATAGATGTTGCCCATGTTATATGCTTCACTCGTGGTCCCCGAGGTAACCTTAAACACCCTATCAGCAATGCCAGAATTGCTTAAAATAGACAAGAACTTCCAACACATATACTGTACATATTGAAGGCGAGCACTTGCCAATCCAAGAGTACATCCCCACGTCAAGCCATCCAGTCCAATACTGCCGTTCCAACTTGTGATGCCCACTCTGTGCACTACCTGGCCACGTAAGAAAATGTTGCACTACATTGTCCACGATTGTGCCAGTTGTGGGTGACATAATGTGTTCCATGAAGGCTGCCCCGCTTACTGCTTTGAGTCTTGAGTCCCGGCACTCAGGTTCAAATAAGGTCGTACCGTTCAGAGGCCCGAGAAGATGATCGTCACCTTGGCTTCACCTTCATTCCATACTCCATTCATGTTCAATCAGTTATATCTTCTTCCTCTACCCCTAGATCCATCCCTTCATCTTCCCCTCTCTCTTCTTCTTTTGCCCCTCCCATTTTCTCATTTCCATCCACCTCAACCACCACCATTTCCTTGCCTAATACTTTCTCCCTACTAGAACGAAGCATTTCATCATCATCCCCTTCACCTTCCTCTTTCCATGCCACTCACATCCCTACTCCTACCATCACCCCATTGTCTAATATATTCTTCCACTATAACCAGATATTCCAACATCATCCTCCCCTTCCTTTAATTCTTGCTCCCTTCCCTCTTCTGAACCTTCCCTCCCAGTCCGATCCACACTCAGGAAAACGTACTCCAGTTAAATGTTTTATCACCCTAAAAGAAACTCTATGCTCTCCGTTCACCCCCTCCTCCCCCAGTTACAACAGACTTTTCTACTGAAGCAGTAGAAGCAACTGAGACCTGCATAGAACAATCCAATATCCCTTCCCAAACCACCTTCTGCTTCCAGGTTCCCCTACGTGGCCTCCCTTATCCCACAACATAACTTTTGCATACAATCATCCCCTTCCTTGTGTCTTCTGTCCTACTCCTAAACCTTCATCCCCTCCTCTTCAGGTCACTGCTAGTAATTCCCCTTCTGCTACTGCCACTCACTCCTTGCTTTGCCTACCTCTATCTCCGGACCATACCCTTGGTTCTGTGCTCTTCTCCTCTTTTCCTTCTCCAAATCATCCTAATCCTGGGGACTTTCCTCCCGCCTCAAACCCTCCTCATCCGAATCCCAGCCAAAACCACCATTATCACACCACGGTACTTCTCAATCTTCAAAATGTCCATTCTGCAGTGGAATATTCGTTGTTTTCATTTAAAGCGCAGTGACCTATGCGTTATTATTTCCCAATATGATCCAAAAGTTATTTGTCTCCAGGAAACTTTCCTTACCCACCTACCTTCTCCCATCCCGGGTTATTCTTTTGTACATTCTTCTAATTTAATTTCTAATATTTGTATTCTTGTTCATTTCAAAACTCACCATGAACCTCTTTCAACCTAACCTACTTCCCTTGCACCTTCTCACGAGTGTACTAAAAACGTTGGATAACGTTTATCTCAGTCTGTTCCTCACCTTCCATTCCAATGGATTTCCTTGCTTTTTATAATCTCCTCATTAAATCCCCGCCTTCTCTTCAGCTGTAAGGACACTATCTGCTCACACACCTTATGGGGTGACTCAGTAGTTAATTCTCGTAGCCGTTCCCTTGAAAATTTAACGACT
Source organism: Coenobita brevimanus (assembly GCF_032717465.1). Lineage (NCBI taxonomy): Eukaryota > Metazoa > Arthropoda > Malacostraca > Decapoda > Coenobitidae > Coenobita > Coenobita brevimanus. The sequence continues at coordinate 8,490 of NW_027644881.1, read as the reverse complement.
GATGTCAATCCCTGCCTTTTTAATTCTGGCCATTATACTCATTTTGATCCAAGAATTAATTCTTTGTCATGTCTTGACATCTCTGTGTGCACATCTTCTGTCTCTGTTAATATTCACTGGATTGTGACTGACTAACGCTTTAACCCCTTAACCGCGGGGCATCACTTTCGTGACGCTCGGCCACAATGGATCATAACGCGGGGCGTCACTTTTGTGATTCTGTGTTATTTTGAACTATCCCGGGCTCTCAAGTGGTGGCTTGTATCATCTATCAGTACTGCCAATGTCCAACACTAGTCAGCACTCCAGATCTCATCTGTACTCCCATCCATTGTTGACAATTTAGCGATTTTACCCCCTTCGTGACTCCCCTCCCTACCAGCCCTCCATTACCCTGTCCTCTCACCTCCCACGCCGCGCTGCGCTACGCAAATTTCCCCCGGATTTTTCCACAGATTTCATCCATTGAAATAAGCCCTATGCCCTATAATTATACAAAAGAATATATACCAAAAAAAAACAACAGGTAAGTGATAGTGTTATACACCAGGAATTGGCTAATTATCACCTGACAAAACCTCACGTGCATTCATTCGCTACATTACCACGGTAATTTCCCCTTTGAATTATGCCTTGTAATCGATGTCTGTAATAAAAATATATATCAGAAAGGAAGGGAGAATCCTAATTGACATTTACATTCACCTGGAACTACCTATTTCTTTATGTATTGCCGAGATTTTCTACCTATAAAAAATTAGCATGTAAGTTAGCAGCAGTCAGCCTAAAGTGTCACTGTCAACCCTTTCCTTCTCAGATAAGCCGCGGCATTTAGTTCCTTGTCCTCCGCTGTAGAGAAACAATGTCGCAATTGCGCCCCGCCATTCCTGCCGCTTCTGCGCCCATTGCAAAGGGCCCCGTGAACTCTACTCCTAAGAAAAGTAGTGAGGCAAGCAGGAAAGGCCTTAGTGACTCTGCAGTGGCACGTGAACTGGCAGAATTGTCCATGGTTATGATGGACAGTGACTTTGACGATTCGGGTGAATCTTGTGATGAGCCGGGTGAGGTTATCGTGCCAGAAACAGCAACAACGTGTGCTACAGTGTCTGAATTAGTGTCTAGCTCCAAGGGAAAGGAGCCTTTAGTGCAGCAAGGACAGGAATTTGGGAAGGGAGTGAAAAGGCGGCGTGTTAGCCCCAGAACGATGCCCCCACGTGACCCAGCCCGCCATGAGTCACGAGTGCATTCACTTCCCCGTTCCCCAAGCCCCACTTCACTCATTTCTTCATCATAGTCGGCTGAGTTATCACCGGAGTCTTCATCGTTGGAGTCACCACCAGCATTAACAGTGAAGGCAGGCCGTAGAGGTAGAGGTAAATCAAGGAGAGTGAAAAGTAGTGTAGCTAGTAGGGTTAAGGCTGCTAGTGCTGTACGGCAACCTAGGGTCAGTGCGAGTGACCTTGACCAAGATAAATCTGCCTCACAGCCAACCTCCACCACCACCACCACCACCGCCCTACACTGCCACGACAGGGAATCCTGGACGCCTTCGCGTGGACGGAAGGGTCAGATTTTGTGCCAGAAAATTTAGTGTTTGATGAGAGCTCCTCAGGAGTTCAGCCTGCCTTCACTATGGACGAAAATGCTGAGTGTGTCGACTACCTTCTGGCCTTCCTAGATGACGAAGTCATGCAGCACATATGTGATGAGATCAACAGGTATGAATCACAACGTGCTGCAAGTGGTACAGGTGCAGCCAAGATGCAACAGTGGTCCATGCTGGGAGCGCAGGAGCTGTATGTGTTCTTTGCCCTCATGCTTCTCATGCCACACTCCAAGAAGCATGAGTTGGAAGAATACTGGTCCATGGACCCCTTACTACCCTCACCCACCTTCAATAAGTACATGGCCAGAGATCGCTTCCGGAACATCATGGGAAACCTGCACTTTGCCGACAACGATGTACCTTCCCAAACCGACCCACTCTGGAAGATCCGGGAGATTCTGAGCAGAATGAAGGATAAGTTTGTCATTCTTCCACCCCTTTCAGAAGGTTGTCATTGACGAATCCTTGGTTTTGTTCAGAGGACGTCTTCGGTTTGTTCAGTACATTCCAAGCAAACGCCATCACTTTGAAATTAAGTTCTTTGTACTGTGTGACTGTAAGACGGGGTACATCCTTGACTTCGTCATATATTCAGCCAGCACTGTCGGTCTGGATAAAACACACCCCCTTGGCTTCTCAGGCTGTGTAGTGAAAGTGCTCCTAGAAAAGTATTTTGGTGGGAATCATGTGCTGTATACAGACAACTACTATACAGCACCGAAACTTGCCAAATATCTTTCTGAGCACGGCATTGGCTCCTGCGGCACTGTGAAAAGTAATCGTGCCCACTTCCCCAAATTCCCAGAGGCAGGAACCTCGCAGCGAGGAGACGTGCACCTACGCAAGTCTGAGAAGATGCTGGCAATACAGTGGCATGACAAGAGGGTCGTGCACATGCTCACCACCGTACACAAGGGGGAAATGACAGACAGTGGGAAGGTCGACCGTAGGACAGGCGAACCTGTGATGAAACCTGATGCTGTGTTGGACTATAATATCAACATGCGGCTGGTGGACAAGTCCGACATGATGATTGGTGAGATTGACTGCCTCAGGAAGAATACTAGGTGGTACAGGAAAGTTTTTCTGTATCTCATAGATATGACGATGCTGAACGCCTTCATCCTGTAGAAGATGAAGGTCAAGCCACCCAAGTCCTTCTCCCTGAGGTTGTTCGCCAGGACTTGTGTCCAGCAGCTGCTGGAAAGATATGGTAGGGTGACAGCAGCAACTCCAAGGCGCCATCCAGTAACACTTCCCGACCGACTTGAGCAGAGGGCGTATATGGATCGGCACAGACTTGAGCTTATGCCTGCCACAGGGAAAAGGAAGGCTGCGATTCGCAGGTGTCAGGTATGTGCACATACCACCCGCCGCACACATGAGCACAAACGCACCTCTTGGCAGTGCGCTGAGTGCCAGGTTCCCCTCTGTGTTACCTGCTTCTTCGATTACCACAGCCAGAAGCAGTTCTAACGGTGCAAGTGTGAAAGCAGAATAATTTGGAAATAATGTGTAAATAATGTGTAAATAGCAGGTGAAAGCAATGGATGTTCAGTACATATGATTGAACAGTGTATTATAGTTTTATCTTACCGAAAGTGACAGTGAATAACATAGTGTAAGTAAAATAGAAGGGTAAATATTGAAAATAGAATAGAAAATGTAAATAGTAATGTAAGTAATTAGTAATATAAGAATATGAGTACAAATAATTTATGTTATAACAGTGAAAGTGAATCCGTGGCTCTCTACGTATTTTACTGAATGAAAAATTGAATGACTTCAGTGACAATTAACTAATACGACTGAAGGAAACTTATGGAGAAAGACTCCAGATATATATAAGTGTGATATAGTAATAGAAATACAAAGTGTGAGGGGTTTTATGAATAATAAATGACAGAGTACCAAGAGCGAACTAGCGCAAGTGCGACGATCAGACGCGCTCGTAATTTCCATTGCTTTCACAGTGTTTTTTTTTTGGAGTATGGATCCCAAACTACTTGAAAATCATAGAATAGTGTTTATAGTGTTTATATCTGGCTGTGGTAATCATATTACAGGTTGTCGGGAAGTGTAAAGTGGAGACTTCGTTACCCTACTTCAGAGGTCTCCACAAGTTCTACGGTAACGGACGAAGGCTCAACAAACATTCCAAGAGAAAGCTGAAGGTATGTGCCATAAGCATATGTAATTTTATTATTCTAGGACTAATAACTGATTTTTGGCAAATATTTTTTGAGAGCCTGTCGGAGCCCGAATAACCCCGCAGGACACGCAAAACATTGGTAAACATGCCCGCGGTGTAGGGGTTAAAAGTGATCACATTCCTGTTTTACTAAACCCAGTTTCCTATGTCTTTATTCCCCTTCCCCCAAGATGGTGTTTTGAACTAGCTGATTGACCTTCATTTACATCTCTCTCGGAATTATCCCTTCCTCCATCATGTTTTTCTAAGATTCTCATTCCTTAAACCAATAGAACTTTTACAAACAAACGTGTCCCCTGGTGGAATACAAATTGTTCCAAGGCCCTATGAATGAGGCGTGCATCGTGGCGTAGTTTCTATCGCAAACGTCAAACTCCTGGTCGCCTCTCTGCTTTTACTACTTTTAAAATGGCCACAGTCCTTCTTCGTCGCGCTGTCTAGCAAGTGAAATCTCAAAGTTGGCGTACGTATATGTCCTTCATTGCGTCTTCTACCCACGTCTCTGCCATCTGGAAGCTTATACATGAACTTTCAGACAAGCGTTCTCCTACTCACTCCCCTGTTTTAAATATAATCAGCCCCTGTATTAATGCAGATTTGGTATCAAAGGCTAAATAACTAGGCTCGTATATCGGTCAGGTTAGTAGTGGTTTCCCTTTCTCCACAATTCCTTTCTTTAAAATTACTCTCAGAACATAATACAATAAATTTGTCCTTATCCACAAATGTGCCTTCCCACGCTCCCTGCTTATCCCGTGAACTGTTATCTACGCTTCAGTATCGTCAAAATACTAATGAGATCTAGGTGGAATTCATTACCTAATGATTAAACATCTTTTATCTGATTCCATGGCCATTTTTGTTATGCTTTCACAAAGTTAGTCTGGACAGAGGGCTATATTCCTCCCGCATGGCACGAGGTTCTTGTTCTACCATTCCTCAGACCAAACTATAGTCTTTCTATTTTATGAAGACAGTTTGGGTGGGACGCTCTGGGACCTCACACTGTTAGCTCTGTTGTCACATCGCCGCCGACACACGTGTAATTATCTGTGTTCACCTCTCTCTCTCTCTCTCTCTCTCTCTCGATCTCTCTCTCTCTCACTCTCCTATTTTAAGCTAGTAACTACTTATAAATGAATTTTAAACACTCTGTAGAGATGTAATTCAATAAAAAAGCTGTAGTATAGTATAAATCTCATAAGACTTGTCAGCGTTGCCTTTGAGACGTTGTCAGGTGGTGACACGAGGGACAGCCCTGCGTGAGCGGGTCATACTCGGTCAGTCTCCCGCCATGGAAGCTATTTAAAAAAAAAAAAAAAAAAAAAAAAACGCACCTATAGACTTTTACCTCAGGGGTGGTGTGGAAAAAAAGTCGAAAATAAGAGAAAAAATTAAGAAAATACAATTAGTAGTAGTTAATATATAATATGAGAGAGAGAGAGAGAGAGAGAGAGAGAGAGAGAGAGAGAGAGAGAGCACGTGTGTGGCGACGATGTGGCAACAGAGCTAACAGAGTGAGGTCCCAGAGAGACCCACCCAAACTGCCTTGATAAAATAGAACGACTATAGTCAGGTCGCTTCCTTCAAGATTACCGGCCTACTGCCTTTACTGGTTGTTTACACAGGCTATTTGAACACATGATTAATCATCGTCTTATATGGTGTTTGGAATCAAAATGCCTTCTTTCATCTCCCCAATTTAGTTACCGACGAGCACGAAGTACGATCGATCCTTCAGTACAACTCGACTCTTATACTTTAGCGGCCTTTGCTAATGGTCAGTTCGCAACTGCAGTATTTTTTTTTTATCTTGAGAAAGCATATGATACCATTTATAGATACCACATCTGTCTTCCTTCAGGCATTTCTCAGCGACATGATCACCCTTGTTTGTGTTGACAGTTCTGTCTCTTCCTCTTTTCTTCAACATGAGGGTGTACCTCAAGGCAGTGTACTTAATACTACCTTATTCCTTATTGCTATAAATGGTGTTGCCTCCTTGCAATATGGGATCAGATCTTACTAATATGTAAATGACATTTCTGTCTACTGTATGTCTCAGGTTCCTTTTTCACCACATTTCAACATCACATTCAATCAACAGTTTCGACAACCTCTTCCCGGGCAACAAAACATGGTTTTCAATTCTCTACAACTAAATCATACGCTATTATTTTTCCTCAAAAGGTTAGTTTCACATCACCATCTATTCCTTTATAATACCGCCTTGCAATATCGAACCTCCGGAAAATTTCTTGGTCTAATCTTTCATTCTCATCTTACTTGGAAAGACCATATTTCCTCCATAAAAATACCTGCCCTTCAACGCCTACGCCTCCTTCAAACTCTCTTCCATATCATATGGGGAGCTGACTGCCGAACTCTTCTTCAAATTTGCATAGTATTTGATTAAGGCTGCCAAGGCTATTTCTTTGCTTTCCTTTCTTTCTCTCCAAATTTGACTCAGTCGATCATCTAGGTCTACAGTACAAGTAGTTCCTGGTGCCATTAAATCTTCTCCTATTGAAAGCCTCTATGCTGAGTTCGGTCTGCCCTCTGTTTTCCGGCGTTGTGCTCTTCTTTCTCTTCGGTGCTCGATCAAATTCCATCACCCCCCTTCTCGGAGGCTTACCATCACTTCACCCACATTAGCAAAATTTGCTTCCTGTCCACACTTACGCCCTCCCTTTCCAGTTCTTGTATAACCTCTGCTCTCCCATTCTTTCTTTACCAATGGCGGTGAATTTCCACAACGTTCTCGCAACTTCCCCCATGGCTCATGCCTTCCACTCAGATTTGCACCTCTGTTGTTCCTTACTTCAAATCCTCTACCTCACTCCTTGTCTTTCATTCCTTTTTTCTCGAACATCTATCCTCTCATTCTTCCGCTACCCATGTTTACACTGATTAGTCTAAAACATCAAATGACACAGGTTTTGCAATACTTTCTCTCTCTAGATCCTATCAGTGTACCATACCATCTCTTGCTAACATACTCACAGCAGAACTCTATGCGATGTGTTTTGCCTTACAATGTATGCTTTACTGCTCAACATTATCTTCTGTTCTCTTCACTGTTTCCTTTAGTGTACGTTACCGTTTTTCATCTTTCCCAGCTGAAAACCGTCTTGTTCGTGATATCGAAGAATGGCTATCTTTTTATCAGCTAGAAAGAAAAAAATACATTTCTGTTGGGTCCGTAGTCATGGAAGTCTACCTGGAAATGAACAGGTTGATTCTTTAGCTCGTTCCGCAATATCCTTGGGAAATTCTCGATTTCGTGTCATTCTGGCCTCTGATTCCCTCCCTCTTATCACTTCCTCTATAATTTCAAAATGGCAGTTCTTCTGATGTGACATTTCAGTTAATAAACTCTGTACAATAAAATAGTCCGTTTCCCTTTGGCATAATCCATATCATAGAATAAGACGATGGGAAATGCACTAGCCCGTTTACTTACTGGTCATACCCAGCTCACTCTTATTTATTGTCCAGTGGATCTTCTCTTCTTAGTGTTTTCCTTTTCTAGCTCAGCTTCGTCCTCGTCCATGTCTTAGAAATATCCTCATAGATTCCCAGTACTTTTCAACAGATCGTATTGTGTCGTTTCTACAAACAATCAATATCCTTCACCTCATTTAAAATCCCTCTAATTATCCTCTGCCGTGTCCTCCCTGCGCTTTATCATGCCTTCATATCGTAACATAGTCCCATATGATATTTCCTATCGGCAGTTGAATTTCATTCACTCACTGAAAATGAAAATATTTGATTTTAGGTCAATATAGAATTTTTGCAGCTGACCCCTGTGTTCTTGATGGTTCACGTGGCGCCCTAGCACTTCAATCTTACCACTGTCTTTCTGTGTCGGGAATTAATATTACTTATGTTCATTTATGTTAAGTCATATTCATTTATTTATGATAATATTGTTTATTTAGGTTTGATTGCTTATGTGAATTCATGTTATTTATGCACTTACTGTCTGTATAGACAATACAGTAGCAATAGGCAAAATATTATTTTCAGGATACTGACTCCCTTTCACCTAATTAAATTGGCGTGGCATTTACTGGAAGAGAATAGGAGATACGACGGGTCCATGAGGGTTAATGGTACCAGTATCATCATCCTCATGATCCTTTGACACGCTTGCCTGAATAAAAAGGGTCCTTTGTCAGATGAAATGGTACGGGTATATTGAAGTTGTCAAGAAATTACTGTAATATAGTTAAATTGTATGACGCAGGGGCAGATGAATTCATTTATACCTTTGTAATATTTTATGTTGGGTGGAGGAGGTGAAGGACATTAGAAAAACAAACAAGAATTTATTAGTATCAAACGTTTCCATAATGATCCAAGAGTCATATCAATTAGTTTTTATTGGCAGGTCTGATGAAATGATAATAAACGATATTAACCATTATATACACACGCTATCCAAAGAAAGTATCCAGGCCTTGTCGATGCCGTGACCAGGAAACCAAGAATGGTCTGGTGTTCGGACACAGCTCTAAACCCCCTCCCTTCCTGCTCCCTCCATCCATTCCCAACAACAACCATCTTCCTTGATCTCTTGATCAAGATGTAGGTCACTCCTTCGTTTGCAGTATGATGCCCGCACGCACACACACACACACACACACACACACACACACACACACAC
>NW_027644880.1:0-50949 GCF_032717465.1 Coenobita brevimanus | reverse complement strand
ACCTGCTTCTCCACCCCCAAACAATAAACGTTTTATATATGTAATACAGGCATGTTTGTAGGTCAACTAAAAATGATAGGCTAAGTACAGAAGCTAGTTTAATGGAATTATTTATCGAAATTTTTGTTGTTTTGTATTTTCTAGGGATTAAAAATGCATTGCACCACAAAGAGATATATTTATATTTAGGTAATTTCAGTAGTTAGGCTACTGGGATATAAGAATAATTTGCAATAGGTATTCAAGGACACCAGGAATACGTTAAGGAAGGTTACCTGTACGTGTAGTAAGTGTATCAGGCGTCCATTGATGTGGACTGCATGGCAGCCTCTCCTAGGATGTCAGGATGCTCCATGCAGTTTCAGCTGCAGGCGCAGTGCCACAGGAGGGAGCCAATTACCTCCGCCAACGAAGTTGGAGGTTATGTATTCACATGTTTGTCTGTCTGTCTGTTTGTCCAGACGATATCTCCAAAAGTTATCAGTGAATTTCAGTGAAATTTTGTGAAAAGGTTGGCCATGGGCCAAGGGAGAAATGATTAAATTTGGGGGCGGATCTGGATCAGGATCCGGAGTATCCCGCACAATATCTCCAAACATTCTCAATGAATTTAAATGAAATTTTTCGGAAGGATGAGTCGTGGGCCAAGAAAGAATTGAATTTTTGGGCGGATCCGGATCCTTGTTAATGGCAGTTCATTGGCGGTGCTATGCGCTTTCTGAGTGCTTTCTATTTTGTTTATATTACAGTACATGCAGACTACCATTTTTCTTTATGTGTTAATCCGGCAAAATAATCTGTAAACTGACCAGTTGCTCATTTATATATTAAATGAAGTAACAAATATTTATAAAGCATGTCCAACACTCATGTGGCTAGTTTCGAGGCACAAGGGTCCCAGGTTATTCATCACTAGTCCACTTGTTCTACATTTCCGTGGCTTAGCGGCTTATATTCAGTTAAGTCAGTGTTGTGGACTTCCACAACAAGGAGCATTCACTCAAACCTTTGGAGCTACAGCGATGCGTGGCCAGATTTGACTCCCATGGCACAATCAAAGCCACTTTATGAACCGAGGTTTCGAATGCAAGTTGCTAAGCAGTACTGTATATAGACAGATAGATAGATATATTGTATATATATATATATATATATATATATATATATATATATATATATATTTACCGTATGTATATGCGCGCACACACACGCACATACACACACACCGAGGAGGCACCAAGGAGAGCAGACGCGGGCCGACAGCGCTCCATACCGAGCCAGCACGGCCAGTGGCATTACCTAAATCAGTATCTTTATATGAGTCAAGCTCTGTACCAGGTTAGACTAAATGGTTCTCTATTATTAAAAAAAAAAAAAAAAAAAAAAGTTTAAGCAAGAGTTGTTCAAACAGAAAAGAGAACCAAGTAGCGAAAGAATGCTCTCAATCAGCTGATTGTTTGTTTAGACTACAACTGCCCCAGGGAATGTAAGTACTCTGTGCTTTTAGTATTGGAAAATGGCCACATACTTTAGTAATGCAAATTTGGAAAAGAAAAGAGATAAAGGTAGAAAGCAGGATGATAATTTCTACCAAGAACTGATTGAAATGGAGCCTCAAAATAAACTGGTGGAGCGTGTACACAGACTGGAGATGGCTTTTCAAACTGAGATTGATGAAATAAAGAAGCAGATGCACTTGCATAAGGAAGAAATAGAAAAACTAGGAAGGGAGGTCAACAAGAAAGACACAACCATAGATGAAATAAAAATGGAAGTGAGTACACTTAGGAGGAAAATGAGTGAAATGGCAAGTACAGTAGTGAACCACGAGATTATTATGGAAGAGTTAAAAAATGATAGAGACAATTAGGTAAGTAAGCAGTCTGATAGACCAGAGCAGTGATTTTGAGGAGAAGATAAACACAGGTGAATGAAGCTGTGCAAAGCTACAAAAATGATGTGGAAACCACGTATGCTGAAATGGTGAAAGTAAAGAAAGACTTAGAAACAAGGGTGGAAGAAAAAAACATTAAAAAGGAAGTGAAAAGAATAATCCAAAACAATCCAAAGTTAGTCAGAGATTCAGTAGATATCAACAAATCTATAGTAATCACTGGTATACAAGAGGAAGAAGTAAAAAACAAGATCTCAAGAGACAAAAAGGAGATGGCAAATGTAATGAGCTTATTGAAAGAAGTATCAGATGAAATCTGTAGTAAAGACATAGAGGAACACAAAAGGTTAGGGAAATACGAGAAAAGCAAGTCAAGACCCCTAAAGGTAACCTTCCAGAGTGTTAACACCGTGGAGGAGATACTAAAAAATGCAAATAATCTTATGGAAAAAGGGGAGTTCAAAAATGTATGGATAAAAAGATGCCTAACACAAGAGGAACTGGAATTACTGAAAGAGAAGAGGGAGGAAGCAAAACTAAAAAATGAGGGAAGATCAGAAGAGGAGAAGAATACATTTTTTTTTTTTACAAAGTAATAGGATTGCAGGAATGAAAGTGGTACATAAACAGGAGAGAATTAACCCGCCCCGTCCCGACGACGTATGGGTACGTCACCACGATTTGCATTTGCCAGTCCCGGCGACGTACCAGTACGTCGTGCAATTGCAAGGTACCTAATTTGCACAATTTTCAATTTTCGCACGTGATTTTCCGTATGTATACACGGGACACCTTCCTCTATTCCTGTACAAGATACCAAGCAGGGACAATGCCTTACACTGCATAACCTCCCCCCTCCCCCCCTCACGCCATTGTCTTGGCAAAGGACCTGTTACCAGTGACCTGGCTAGTAAAGTTATTCAGGGCCAGAGTGATTCCCCAATCGATGACAATGTGGAGGACAATGTTTACATAGCATTAGAAGAAGAAACAGCCAGAAATAATGATCAGGTAGTGTGGCAAAAATAGGTCAGGTATGGTGATTAGTTAGTGAGTGAAACAATGCTTATAATGCCTTTATTACTGCTTGAAAACCAATATACTGTCATACTACATATACATTCGTACCAAGTAAATAAATAAATACCATTTATGAGTGGATAAAATAGTTACCCTCCCATAGAACTCGTTTTCTTTGGTGCCAGCATGTTAGAAAACCCACTCAGGTAAGGAGGAACTCCTACCTGGATTGGGCACTTTAAACCTCAGGTGAGCGATTTCTCTATGAATTTTCGATGTTTCTCACCAAAAGCGAAGGTTTTAGCCAAAAAAAAAAAATTCGAAAATACCTCGGGACTGGGGGATGTCGGAGGTGCGGAAAACCTCGGGACGTGACGGGTTAAAAGGAGGAAGGTAGCAGAACCATGTCATGACAAGTATATAAACAAGATGATTAAGTTGATGTACTCAAATGTGGATGGAATGGTAACTGAATTATTAGAGATGAATGATTATGTCAGAGAAAATGAACCACATATAATATGCCTAACTGAAACAAAATTAACACCAAGGATATCAAATGACATACTAAACTTAGAGGAATATAATATATGGATAAGAGATAGGAACTTGAAAAAAGGAGGAGGAATTATAATATTAACTAAGAAAAATCTAAAAGTCAAAGAAATAGAACTAGATATACCCTCACAAGTAGAACTGATCGCAGTAGAGATCAATACATCTGAAGGGAAAGTAATTGTAGCCAATTTGTACATGCCACCCACATCAAACACATGGGAAAGAGACGAATATGAGGACCTGGCAGAGAGTACAATTCAGAGTTTAAGAGCATTACTACATAAAATGGAAGAGAAATCGGAAAGAATTATACTAACTGGAGATTTTAATACAAATATAAATTGGAATACTCTAGATATAATAAGCCAAGAAAGCTGATGGGGCCAAAAGCTCCTGGATCTCGTGCAAGAGTTTTTCCTAACGCAACATGTGAGGGGAACCACCAGAAAAAGAGGACTAGATGTACCCTCAATGCTAGATCTTATATTTACTAGGCAAGAAAATGATATTGACAGTTTAATATATCACCCTCTACTCGGCAAAAGCGACCATGCAGTACTAAACTGCAACTTCAGGATAGCATATGACATAATTAACAGCAATGAAAGTTACAAAAAGAGCCTAAATTATAAAAAGGGAAATTATCATGACCTAAAGAAGTATTTCTTAGAAATTGATTGGGAAAATGAGCTTAGAGGACAAGATTTAAATGCTGTACATAAAAAATTCTGTGAATTTTATGAAATAGGAGTCCAGAAGTACATCCCACAGCTCAAAGAAGCAAACAAGAAAATAAATAAATGGTTCAATACAGAATGTAAAAAATCAAATGAAAGAAGAGATTTGTTGTGGAATAGATACAGAAGAACAATAGTGAAAGGGCATATAATAATTACAGACAGGCAAGAAACGACTGTACAAGAATAAGGAGGGAAGCCTCAAAACAGTTTGAGGAGGATATCATAAATATAAGTAGTGATCAACCGAAGCTATTTTACAGCTACATCAGAAGGAAAACCAAAGTAAAAGATAAAATACAATCCATTACGGATGAGGGAATCACCTATACACAAGAGAAGGATATTTGTGAAGCATTAAATAAGAATTTCCAATCAGTTTTTACAGAAGAAAAAAATTTTCAGAGGGACTAAGTGGAACATGCATGCCCACATATACTACCAGATATACAAATATCAGAAAAAGTATTACAGGAGGAGTTAAGTAAATTAGACAGAGGAAAAGCAAATGGTCCTGATGACATTTCATGTTGGGTGCTACGAGAATGTGCAAAGGAGTTAAGTAAACCATTATTTTTAATTTTCAAGAAATCCTTGAGTCAAGGTAAACTACCTGATATTTGGAAGAAAGCAAACATTGTCCCCATATTCAAGAAAGGGAATAGACAAAATCCATTTAACTACCGACCAGTATCACTGACCAGTGTTGTAAGCAAGGTATTAGAAAAGCTTATAAGAAAAGCTTGGGTAAATCATCTAGAAGAACACAATATGATAACAGAAAGACAGTTTGGTTTCAGAAAAGGAAAATCATGTGTTACTAATCTGTTGAGCTACTATGACAGAGTAACAGACACAATACAGGAAAGAGAAGGATGTGTGGACAGTATCTATTTAAATTTCAAGAAAGCATTTGACACAGTACCACACCAAAGACTTTTATGGAAACTGGACCATCAAGGAGGAATTCGAGGCAAACTGTTTTGTTGGATGCAAGATTTTCTCATAAAAAGAGAAATGAGAACAGTACTAAGGGGAAATTACTCATCATTGAAAGAAGTGACTAGTGGAGTACCACAGGGCTCAGTGCTGGCACCAAGCATGTTTTTAGTGTATATAAATGATATAGACAGTAACACTGGAAATGAAAGCTATCTAAATATGTTTGCAGATGATGCAAAAATACAAAGGAGAATTACTAACACAGACTCTTTTAAAGAGCTACAAGAAGAATTAAATAAACTTCATGAATGGAGTAATACATGGCAAATGGAATTCAATGTGGAGAAGTGTCATGTAATCAGTTTGGTAAAAGTGGAAAAAGACCTGATTGGGATTATACGTTAGGAAATAAAACCCTACACACACATCAGAAAGAGAGAAGGACCTAGGTGTGATTATAATAACAGACTATCTCCGGCTGACCACATCAGTGAGAAGGTACGGAACATGTATACACTGATTACAAATATGAGAATAGCATTCACATACATAAATGAAGACATGCTAAGAAAGATAATAACATCATTCATCAGACCAACCCTGGAGTAAGCATCAGTAGTCTGGAGTCCTCATCTCAAAAAACACATAGACAAGATTGAAAAAGTTCAAAGGGCCGCTACAAGATGGGTACCAAGCTTAAGAGATCTAAGCTATGAAGAAAGAATAAATAAACTGAATCTACCAACACTACATGAGAGAAGGAAAAGAGGTGACATGATAATGCTATATGAATGCATATCAGGGAAGGAGAAAATAGACATAAATGATTACTTAACCTATGGGGAAGCATCAGCAAGAGGACACTGCAAAAAACTGCATAAGAAGAGAGATGATAAAGACGTAAGGAAATTCGGTTTCCCAAACAGAGCAATTGATCAGTGGAATGCACTACCGAATGAAATAGTGAGTGCCAAAACAATTCACAAATTTAAGGATATGTACGATAAATATGGCTTAAGACACGGGATAGTACGAGCTTGACTCATTCCTGTAAAGATACAATTAGGTAAGAACACACACACACACACACACACACACACATATATATATATATATATATATATATATATATATATATATATATATATATATATATATATATCTGTGTGTGTGTGTGTGTGTGTGTGTGTGTGAGTACTTACCTGTTTGTATTTACCTATTTGTAGTATACAGGAATTGAGCAAAGCTCGTATTGTCCTGTCTCCATATCTACATTTATCTAGTCAAGTTTTAAACACAGGAATGTTTTTTTGCCTGCGCCACCTCTTCTTCTAAGTCAGCGTTCCTTAACCTTTTCCAACCTCAGCACCCCCTTGTAATAAGGTCTCAGTCCAGCATCCCTCTACATCTGGTTACTGGGACTGCAGTTGCTACACTACTGCAGGGTTAAAGTAAAGTGAAGTACTGCCTGACAGTTTATTTTATAGTCTCAAAAAAAAAAAAAAAAAATCAAGGATGCCAATACGAAGCAAATCAAGTAAGAAAAAATATAATGCAGCATTTTCCAGCACCCCCTAAAATTGATTTCAGCACCCCCTGGGGGTGCTAGCACCCCAGGTTAAGAAACGCTGGTCTAAGTAATTCCAAATACTTATGCTTCTGTTCGGGAAACTGAACCTTTTAAGATCATTAACCCGCCCCGTCCCGTCGACGTATGGGTACATCGCAACATTTTGCATTTGCCAGTCCCGGCGATGTACTGGTACGTCGTGCAATTGCAAGGTCCCTAATTTGCACAATTTTCAATTTTCGCGGGTGATTTTTCGTATGTATACACGGGACACCTTCCTCTATTCCTCTACAAGATGCCAAGCAGGGACAATGCTTTACACTGCATAACCTCCCCCCTCCCCCCCTCACGCCATTGTCTCGGCAATTCACCTGTTACCAGTGACCTGGCCAGTAAAGATATTCAGGGCCAGAGTGATTCCCCAATTGATGACAATGTGGAGGACAAAGTTTACATAGCATTAGAGGAAGAAACAGTCAGAAATAATGATCAGGTAATGTGGCAAAAGAAGGTCAGGAATGGTGATTAGTTAGTGAGTAAAACAATGCTTATAATGCCTATATTACTGCTTGAAAACCAATATAAATTCGTATCAAGTAAATAAATAAATACCGTTTATGAGTTGTGTGAAATAGTTACCCTTCCATAGAACTCGTTTTCTTTGGTGGCAGCATGTTAGAAAACCCAGTCAGGTAAGGAGGAACTCCTACCTGGATCGAGTATTTGAAACCTCAGGTGAGCGATTTCTCTATGAATTTTCGATGTTTCTCACCAAAAGCGGAGGTTTTAGCCAAAAAAATTTTTTTCGAAAATACCTCGGGATTGAGGGACATCGGAGGTGCGGAAAACCTCAGGACGTGGCGGGTTAAGGCATCTAATTTTCTTCAACTTGAAGTCATGACCTCTTGTTCCTCCATCATCCAACACACAAAGATCCTCTCTATCCACCCTTTCCAATTCTCTTACATTTCTAAATATCATGATCAAGTCACCTCTTTCCCTTCTCTTGCGCAGTGTTGGTAACTTCAGTTTATCCAATCTCTCCTCGTAGGTGAGTTCCCTTAAGCATGGTATCATCCTTGCTGCCATCCGATGAACCCTCTTTAGTTTATCAATATCAGTGGCGGGGAGCGCAAACGAAGAAGAACCTAACGCAAGCGCAATGCGCAATCCACAGTTCACTACGTTGCGCAAGCGCAAGTGCGCAATGTGACAAATATTTAGCTTGCTCAAGCGCAAACCGTTTGGATATATTTGTGGGAATTACTGTAAAATATTAAGACATTTACATAAAATAGCATACTTACTTTTATTTATTATTTTTTATTATTTGTAATTTGCACACAAGTGCGCAATCCAATATTTAGCTCGAGCAATGTCGCTAAGCGTTAGCACAAACCATTTGCATATATTTGTGGGAATTACTGTAAAGTATTGCATACTTACTTTTATTTATTATTATTCTATCTATCTATCTATTGCTAGATGCCTAAATTACGTAAGGGCTGACCACTGGCCACACACAAGCAACAAATCGCCTCCACGTCGCCCTGTCCCCCGCCATTTCACTGCCCTGCTCCCAGCTCACACCCCCCCTCTCTCATATTATCATATACTTCTCCACTCCATCCCTCCATCTCATCCTTGACCTCCCCCCTCCCTCTCCCCCCCTCCACCTCACTCACATGCACTCTCCTCGTTTGTCTCTCACCCTCCATCCTCTCCATATGACCAAATCACCTCAATGTGTTTCTCCTAACGCTTCCTATCACATCCACATCCACACCACAACGCACCTTCACTTCCTCATTTGTCAGTCTGTCTCTCCATGTAACTCCACAGGCTCCTCTCAAATAACTCATTTCCACTGCTCTCACTCTTGACTTCTGTCCCTCCAACAAGCTCCAAGCTTCACTCCCATACATT
Organism: Coenobita brevimanus; assembly: GCF_032717465.1. Taxonomy (NCBI): domain Eukaryota; kingdom Metazoa; phylum Arthropoda; class Malacostraca; order Decapoda; family Coenobitidae; genus Coenobita; species Coenobita brevimanus. The sequence goes on along the minus strand of NW_027644880.1, from coordinate 42,302 downwards.
AGAGCTGGTATCACAATACTGTCACGTAGTAACTTTCTCAGTCATGGAAGTTCAAACAAAGGAGTGAGCGGGCTGCGAAGCGGAGGGGCAAGGAAACAAAGGCTGTGATGTTGCCAGTTTTACTTTTATCTGCATGTGTAATTCTTTACAAAAATCATTAAAACATATTATTTAAATCAAATATCCAAAGCCTAATAAATTATTAGGCTGTGGGTATTTGATTTAAATAATATGTTTTAATGATATTTGTAACGAATTGCATATGCTGCCCTTAATAAGTAATGTATTTTTAATTTATTATTACTAATAATAATAATTTTAAAACTATTAAAACAGATTACCTCTGTTGATGCATTTTAAGAAATGCTACTACCCTCCGTCCCTCCCGCCTCCCCCCAGCAGAACCCTCGTGACCCGCCCGAGCCTCCCCCATCCCTTGTCCAGACATATGGGAAGCTCCCAAGACTTGGATTGCACTGTGCGCAATCCACAGGACAAGTGCGCAAGGCAGGTGCGCAACTGCAAATTTAGTTGTGCAAGCACAACTAAATTTGTGCTTGCGCACCTGCCTTTTCATGTGCGCAAGCACAATATTGCGCATGGTCTCATGCAGTGTGCAATGCGCAAACGATATTCACTGGAGCGCAATGGTGCGCAGTTGCGCTTTGCACAAGTGTTTGCGCACCTGCCCAGCACTGATCAATATGCTTCTTCAAATGAGGTGACCATACCACAGCCGCATACTCTATTCTTGGGCTTATCATGGTCACTATCAACACCCTCAGCATTTCCTCGTCCATATAATTATAAGCTACTCTCATGTTGGTTAGTAATCCGTAAGTTCCTCCAATGATTATGTTTATATGCTTTTCTGGTGACAAGCCATCCTGAATAATCACTCCCAAGTCTTTCTCATCTTGTCTTTTACTAATTATCTCATTGCCCATTTTATATGTCTAGTGCGGTCTTTCTTCATTCATTCCTATTTCTAATACATGATACTTCTTGGCATTAAAATCCATTTTCCAAGTCTGGCTCCAGCTGTGGAGTTTGTCCAAGTCCTCTTCCAGTTTTTTTTACAACTATCAATATATTTAACATGTTTCATGATTTTAGCATCATCTGCAAACATACTCATATAACTTTTCAAACCCTCTGGCAAATCATTTACATATATCAGAAACATTATTGGGGCTAAGACAGAGCCCTTCACGTTTCTCCATTGTGAAACCCTGTCTCTTATAACTGTCCTCATCTGCCTTCCTATCAGATAATCTCCCATCCACTTTAGCAGTTTCCCATGCACCCTTCCAAAGGTCGTCAACCTCCACAGCATTACAGGGCACCCTGTCAAATGCTTTCTTGAGATCAAGATAGACACAATCTGCCCATCCCCCTCTCTCTTGTATGACATCTATTACCCTACTGTAGAAACTTAATAGGGAGAGGCGGTGGCTCAATCGGTAGAGAGGTGGCCTGTAGTCCTAACGGACCCAGGTTCGAATCCCGGCTGGGGCAGGGAACAGTTTAAGGATTTGAATTTCATTAAATCAGGGTTTACTGATCTACCAGACGACCCGCCGACATGTCGTAAAAATACCCCCGCTAATACCAATACATCAGTCCTGTATGAGACAGCCCTAGCATGTATTCAATATGGACGGTGGGTATTAGCGCCGAAGTGGTGACATGTAGTGGTGTATGGTATGTAGGAGGACTGCTGGGCATTGATAGCAGGCTGTGAAGCCTATGCCCAGAGTCGGACAAAAAAAAAAAAAAAAAAAACATGATCTTCCTTCCCTAAAACCAAATTGTCTTGGTGTTATCATTTCATTATCTTCTAAATGCTTTAATCCATCTTTTTCTAATAATTTTCACGCAGATTTTACAAATAATACTAGTAAGTGATACAGGTTTGTAATCGAGTGGATCTGCTTTATCTCCTCCCTTGAAGATTGGCACAATACCTGCTCTTTTCCATTCTTTAGATAACTGTCCATTTTCCAGGAAGGTCTTGATGATGACATAAACAGACCACACTAACTGGTCTGCATATTTCTTCAGGATCCATCCAGCCACACCATCTGGTCCCATTGCTTTTCTCACATCCAAATCCCTCATCAGCTGCAGCACCTCATTCACATCAGCTGTAAATTCTGTCATTCCCGTCATCCTGGGTTCCATTTCAGGTTCCCAAAATTTCTCTTCCGACGCATAGACTGACTGCAGCTTCTTGTTCATTATTTTCGCACAATTCTTCTTCTCTTTCGTAAGCTTCATCTCCATCCCTCAGTCGTATTATACTGTCCTTAACTTTCATTTTACCATTTACCAACCTATAAAATAGGTTGTTTTTACCTTTAGATACAATATCTTTTCCGTATTTCCTTTCTTCTCGCTGAACTCTTACATATTCATTTCATATCTGCTTGTACTCTTCCCAAGCCCTTTCATAATACCTTCATCTCACTTTATTCCATGCTCTTTTTCTTGCCTCATGTGGCCGTCTACATCTAACCATTCTTTCTTCTTTTCCACAGTTGCGGTAAATTTTGGGACATTTACTGTCTCCTGTTTTATATACTTCTATCAAGAACTCGTATTTCTCATCAACATTTGTGATCGTATTCATTTTACTTCACTCTACATTTTGGAAAAGGGATTAATCCCCGAGCAAGACCTCATTAGATAGATCATATAGCCCTGCTTGGGTTACAGGAGAGCGCTACCTCTCCCAGCACGGCGGCCACCGGGCGGGGCGCGAACCTTCGACCTTTCGGTCTCCAGCCCGACAACCTACTACTGAGCTACCGCGCTCCCCACACGTTTTGGAAAAAAGTTCCTCAGGGAAGCAAAGTCTGCTTTCCCATAATTGTATCTATTTTCTCTGTGTTTTTCATCTATTTCTCCTTCCCTTACTCCCCCCATTTCCATCTCATTAAACAGATGATCACTTTTACCAAAGGGGCATTGGTAGGTTATGTTCCTCACATCATTTTGGTCCTTTGTGAATACTAAGTCGAGCCTTGATGGTTTGTCGTCACCCATGATTCTTGTGTTTTCTTTAATTATTTGGGTTAACATGTTTTCCATCACCAGTTCCAATCATTTATTTCCCCATGATTCCCCATTGTTCCCAGCATCCATACTTTCTCAATCAATTTCCCTACAGTTAAAATCTCCCATTATTATTCTATTTCTTTCTTCAACTAATATCTTTAGTTTAATACTGGATTCTCCTATTAACTGTTCGTAATCTTCTTTTGTCCATACCCTAGGTTTGGGGGGCATATAAAATACTATTACATCTATTTTTTTCTCCATAACTGTCCTCTATTTCAATTCCCAAACTTTCAGCCATGGTATTTTCAATTTCTAGATTTTTTGCTCTTAGGTCATTACGGGTTAAAATCATTATACCTCCCCCAAACTTGCTTTCTCTATCCTTCCTCCAAATGTTATAACTGTTCCATCCAAATAATTTTGTATCAACATCTCGGGGCAATCTAGTCTCCACCAGGCATACAATTTCAGGTTTATTTTCATTTATATACTCTCTAATTTCCCCTTTCTTAGATTTTAACAAATCTACGTTACTATACATGATACTTGGATTTACTGCAGTGGTTTTATCTTTACTCATTCTTCTATTTTTCGTATTCATATCCATCCTCTTTGTTTCCTTCACTTCTAGTTCCTCACATACCACTTCCTTACTTTCATATCCATCACCCTCAAAACAAAGTTTTACATTCTTCCTCTGTCCTCCTGTCATTTTTTCCCTTTTCTTGTTCCTTCAGAGATTTTAAAACTTCTCTTTCTTCGTCATTCAAATCTTTTCTTACAATAATATATTCCATCCCTGCCTTTTTACTTAGTTTCCAGGTCACTTTAAGTATATCACTTACTACATATTCTGATGACAACTTAACTCTCATTGGTCTTGCTTCCCCTTTCTTATATGGCCCTATCTTCCTTACTTCCTCAGTTTCATTTTCCCACTTGTTTCCTTAGGGATCGATCATGCCCAATATTTTGCTCACTTGATTCGAGTCTCTCTCGAGTCACAGATCTAATCTTTTCTTCCTTCTCCCTGTTTCCAAATATTACCACACATATGTTCCTTCCTACAGTTTCTCTCACTATTTTCTCTTTTTTTCTTCAAAATTTTCATTACACTTTCTTCCATTTGTTTCTTGTTCATTTCCCTTTCTTCATGAATGACCACTTCTTTCTGTTTTTCTTCCACATGTGCCCACTTTGCCTTTTGCTCTTCTAACACACTACTCACCCTCTCCGTTTTGTTACTGCTCTCTTCTAGTTTTCTCCTTAATTCGATGTTTTCTCGTTCAAATTCTCGATCTCCTGGTTCGCCGTCTCATTGGCCTGTATCAGACTTTTTATAGTGTTTTCGGTATTTTCAGGCATGTTTCTTGATACTAGATCCTCCACTTTCTTTTCTAGTTCACTGATTCTCATAATCAATGTTTTAACTAAATCCATCACATTTGTTTCACTGTCAAATCTTGGAAATTCGGGTCCCTCGATGTTTACATTGTCGGCCATGTTTGAGGTTGGTTACGGTACTAAACAGCTGTTACCAAGATTCCTATAAACATTGATGTATACTCACTGCTACTAGTTCTTTACATTTTTGGTAGACCATATTAGCTTACAATACTTTGGACAAGACTAAAGGAGACAGGACAAACATAATTTCTGGAAACTACTTACGGTTTGAAGAGGTGGTTGAGACACGTCCGTTCGCTCTGGCTGTCCGCTTCGTGGAGTATGTAATTCAACGGGTCGGTCAGGATCACTTGATGGTCGTGATCGTCGGCATTTTACCCCCCCGGAAGGGAGCTGAGAGCTCATATAGTCCGATCTAAGGGCAAAGCTGTGACCTTCACACACCCACACACCCGTCCCCTTGCTCAAGGGAGACAGTAACCACCCACTTCGTCAGTGAAACTTTTCGTAACCTGAGCGAGGCGCGAACTCCCGTCTACCAGATGGCAAGCGAGAACGTTACCACTGCAACAGCGAGCGGTATGTGTGTGTGTGTGTGTGTGTGTGTGTGTGTGTTTATTATTGGCACAGTACTGCATGGTTGGTTAATACTTATACGAGTATTATGACACTTTGCAGGAACACTTCAGTAATACCAGAAGCCCCCCATTTCATTCCAGCTCTTTGCCTGATTTCCTTGTCCCGGGCTGGACCAAGAAGAACTGCTTCTCCTCAAGAAATTCTGGTTCTTCGTCTCTTGTTTATTACTGGAAGGGCCTGAACATACCTGTTAAGCATAATTTTTGTCTTCATAAAAATTTTCAAGCCAGGCTTTGGACTCCCCCTGTTCAGATCGACCATTATTTCTTGTAGTTCCTCTTTTGATTCACTGAAAAGAACTATGTCCTCAGCATATTTAAGATTGTTCAGTCTCTCTGTTGATGTTGATTACCTTTTCATCCTAGTCTAAATTCTTGATAACATCCTCCAGGCATTTTGTTAATATTTTGGGTGAAATTCTATTGCCATGTCCATCACCTAACATTATTAGTATTTTCTGGCTGCTCTTATGGAGTTTCATGATGGACCACTACTGCTATAGATGTTTTCCAGGACTTTAGCTTAAGTTTCTTCTACACATTATCCTGGCATCATTGCCGTTGTTTAACTGGACAATATGTTTTATCATTATTAGTAAATGCCATGCTCAAAGGTTTCTAATATTATGGAGTTTTCTCTGCCACTTCATATAAATATGATCTGTTGCTGAATAACCACTACGAAAATCCGACCTGTTCTCTTGCTCGGTTTGCATCTAGTGTAGGACTTATTAGATTTATCAGGATCTGCGTGAAAAGTTTACGTAACAGAAAGAAGACTAAATGGGCGATAGTTTTTTACGTATTTCTTGTCAGTTTTTAAAGTCAGAATAACAGACTCGTGTTTTTCCATGATCTGGGTACTGCATTGCATTCTAAACATTTCTTGTCAGATTAGTCCTGAGAACATCGTCATCTGCCTAACTCATCTTCATTCCTCTGAAAGAAAAATCTAATGCAGGAAATCGCTGCGTCCACCAGCTCTCTATCCTGAGATGATTCTTCAATAATTGTACTGCTAGTGCAAGGTTTTTCATCATATTCATTCACTGTTTTTATTATTTCATAGGTGTTGTTTGTTACTTCTCCGTTCGAATCTCCCAAAGCAAATATCTGTCTTGTTCCAATACAAACTACTCTCTTGGCTGGCTTCAGGATTCTTCCATTCTTTAACGTTTCCCCAGTTTTGCTCAAGTTAAACTTTGGCATATCTTCATTGTCTTCTTGACAGTTTTCTTTGATCCGACTGCTTCAGCGTGGTATCCCCTTGTGCTTTAAGTTATGTTCCTCCTTATCTTTTGTATTTTCTGAATATTTGCACTTGATGTTTGGAAGTTTCCTGCCTGCTACTTTTAGTGTTGCTTCGTTTACTGTTTTCGGGAAGTTTTCATTTATTTACGGTATATCGGTATCCATTTCGTTCCAAAACTATGAGAACTGCGGCTGAATAAAATGATTTTGGCTGCTCTCTCTCTCTCTCTCTCTCTCTCTCTCTCTCTCTCTCTCTCTCTCTCTCTCTCTCTCTCTCTCTCTCTCTCTCTCTCTCTCTCTCTCTCTCTCGCTCTCTCTCTGCTGCAATGTTTTGACTGTGTACTTTCGATTACCCACCCCTCTCTCGTGCAATAAAGATTTACTGGGTGTGTCAGCACTGGGCACTCCGTCCGTAACTGTGCTGGTTAGTGGCACTCGATATCAGTATTTATCTAATTATACGTCCACTTAACGCTTCCGAGGACGCAGTTTTTTTTTTACTCTTGTACCCTTCAGACTGTTACATTCAGCACAGAGGAGGATTATCAAAGTTAGGGGATAAGTGATCGCGTTCATTAACCCCCTTATTATATGAAACGGCCTTCCTAAAATATGGAAAATCGTCCTTGGGCAGCAAGAAATGAAAAAAAAAAAAAAAGTAATCGCAGTGAATTGGTCAAACACTTCTATGAATGCTCTCGTTCCTTTTGGCCTTGAGTGCCTCTTCATTTGTCAGAATCTGTCCTCATAAGGTAGGGTACAGTTTTTTTTTTTAATGCCATGTATCGTATTCGTTATTCATCTCAGAACATTGAAGTGAATTTACATCCATGGTAAGCGACATGACCAGAAGTTCACTTTATAACTTAGTCTACATCATGGTAACCTTATATATCTGTATTACACCAGCTGTCATGTTACACGGTACTAAATATCACTCCGCGAAACTCCATAGCATGAACACGAATGCACGGTTGCTAATGTATTAGTCCTTTACTAACAAAAACACCGAGATCATTGTCACAGCCAGAGGCACTGTTTTCAACCCCGTCTACACTATGGCTATAATCCACTGGCCTGCTCATGCTTGGTACAGTACTTTTTTTATACATTAAATTCAATCTGCCAGTTTTCAGATCGATCAGATAATTAAATTGTCCAAATCCCTCTAAAGTTGTTCTTCCTTGATAAATACAAATATTTCTTTAAACTTTGGTTTCGTTTGCAAACTTCCTGATGCAACTACTAGCAGTTAAACTTCCTGATGCAACTACTAGCAGTTAAACTTCCTGATGCAACTACTAGCAGTTAAACTTAATGATGCTACTACTAGCAGTTAAACTTCATGATGCTACTACTAGCAGTTAAACTTCCTGATGCTGCTACTAGCATTTACAGTAGGTGAAAGTAATCACTTTAAAATTAAATGATAAGGGTCCAAGAATTTGTCTTGAATGCACAGCCATAGGACTATGCTCTGGCCAGAACCCAAATGTGTCCCCTTCCCACCTCATTCTTTTGCATGGGTTTGTTGTGAGGGATACGCCATCAAGTTACAACAGATAAACATAAATAAAGGCAGCTCGAAAAGGGAAAGAATGACAGAGGACAGAGAAATGGGGAGGGCGTGAGAGAGAGATGTGATGCAGGGATTGGAGAATGTAAGAGAGCTGTTGTTTCTGTTATCTGTCTGGCCGAGTAGATCTGTCGACCAGAGAAAAGGAACTGCTTTCGTTAGGCCGTCCTACAGGTACAGTACAGCTCATACACCGTGCAGGGAAGCGACGCCCCCTTGTGGTAGACCACGCCTCGCCAGGATCGAACGTATGTGCAAGGAATACGAAGAGGCGCATTGCAAGGAATACGAAGAGGCTTGGCTCCTGGGTGGACGCCGCAGCTGCTTCGTTCTACCCGGGTTACACAATACCACCACGTGCAGGCTCTTCGACAGCACCAATCTGGAAGAGTACGAGAAAGAAGCGATGGAGGGCTTGAGGAGGAGTGGAAACGTGAAGCACTTTGAAAAATTTGGAAAGTTGGAGAGGAAGACTGGAGGCTTGGTGAGAGGTAACAGCGGTGTTCAGTAAGACGACAAGAGAAGGGGTGAGAGACAGACAAAGGAGGGACGCGATGGAAGTCTTAGGGAAGAGGAAAAAAGCAGTGAGGGAGCAAAGTGATGGAAATAACATGTGATATTTCAATTTTCATATTGTCACTCAGGGTGGCTTCCCCTTTTGCTAACCCCGTGCCAAGTGGCAGAGGAACTGGAATGAATATATCACTAAGGTGCAGGTAACTGTACATATGCCATACCTACAGTACGACCAGTACCTCATGTACCTGGGAATGGAGCGACATAATATTAATAAGGCACGAGAGAAAGACTTAAAATATCAGTATCTTGAACACGAGATACTATGGCTATGCTATCAGTTACTGTAACTACGACTGCTCTATAGTACATCACGGAGTGCAGTAGCTAAATGTGCAGTTGCAAAGCTTAGTTCTAAGCTTATTAACTATAATACCTTCGCTGTTCAAGTGCAAAACTACTCGCAAGGTCTTCCTATCCTTCGTAGGAGTGGCAAAATCAAACCGCAGAACATCGATTTTGTTCTTCTTTCTTTCTTTCTGTCTTCTTCATCATTCATAACTCCAAGACAAAAAGGCGTATTCGAGTGTATTCTTTCTTTCTTTCTTTCTCATCAGTCATAACTCCAAAACAAAAAGGTGTACTCGAGCGTATTCTTTTGTTCTCTCTTCTTCATCAGTCATAACTCCAAAACAAAAAGGCGTACGCAAGCGTCCTATACACCAAAACGCTGCTTGTCAAGTATAGATGTTTCTCATCATGTTTAGAAAAACATTCAGCTACGATTCGCGAGTTATGGCCTGAAAACCGCATCGCAGTCACCCGTAAGTACGCCATTTTGCGCAGTATTGGTTAGCTACAGCTCGCCTACAGTTAAAGAACGTATCAAAACACTTCTTTTTACGGGAAGGCACCCTCGTTTTAGTCTTTCAATATGCTATACATGTAATAATCCAAATCTAACACTTGCTTTATGCATAATTATACTTCCACACAAAGATGATAAACTAGAAAACAAAAATTTTCTTCTAAAATTATTGTTACGAAGGGAATGGCAAAAGTGCACAGATAAGAGATGAAAAAAAGCACATAAACAAGAGAGCATTCTGGATGGGAGATCTGGAAACCTATACCCATTAATACTTTCCACACTTTAGCCACAGACTTGCAGCTGTTGGGATGTAGTAACGGGTATAGGTCTCCAAATCTCTCTTATTTCTGTTATTCTTCACTTTTCTGTGCACTTTTACTATTCCCACTTCTTAACAATTATTTTAGAAAATTTTTTTTGCTTCTTAGGTTTAATTTGACACTGAGATTATTCCACAGTAAAGTGATTGTCTGAGCTTAAACCTAAAAGCATGAGAAGAATGATTGTGAACAACATTACAGAATACTAGTATTATGGGTCTAATTTTGAACATCAGCTTTAACTTGTACCTCAGATATCGAGAAAAGAGAACGAGCTGAGCGATGGCGGGTCAGTGAGAAGAATGTGCAGTTCATCTTTTGAGGCAGCGCGGGTTTCCAAGGATCTTGCAGCATCCTCAAGGCCTCTGCATCAGGACATCACTTATTGAATTGGGGTCACACTTGGAAACTCGCTGGTAAGAGGAGGTTGCTTCTGGAGTGTGGCATCCTTTGCCTAACTCCTTGTCGCCATGCCAGCCTTAACAATGAAAGGAGCTGCCAAAGGTATGGCCTGGGAATGAAATGCATCTGGCGTTAGTACTTATGATAAGATGCTTCTGTAATGTACTACTTCCACCCGTTTGCGGAAGCGCGAGGGGGTTATGTCTTGGGCTTGTTTGTTTGTCTTTCTTCTGTCTATCTGTTAGCAAAATCATGGAATAAAAGCTACTTGATGGTTATATACCAACTTTGTCATAATGACTGAGAACCATTATAGAAAGAGGTGATATTTTTTTTGGTCGAAGATCATATGTCGTAGGTCAGTGACAATGTCAGCTCAAACAGTAGTGGTCAGATATCAACTAAACTTGGTGAATGGGATGAGGGACAGGAAAAGGGTGAAGTCATTCAATTCTGAGATCAATCGGTCACATACAAAGGTTACAAGGCAAGGTCAGTGAGTCAGGCCTTCTGCTCAGATAGCTTTAATTTGACTTGGATCAGACTTGATGGAAGGGTTTAAGGCTAGCTGAGGATTAAACAGTCTTAAGTCAGAACAGCAGGTCAAAGATAAAGGTCATAGGATAAAGCCATGTTAAATACTATTGATACGATTGGAATCAAACTTGGCGGATGGGTTAAGGGTCAGGTAAAAATGAAGTAATTCAAGTCTGAGATCAGTTACTGAAAGGTGAAGGGCACAGAGCTTGGTCAGAGTTCGACTACACGATCAATAGGCACCTGTTGTGTCCGAGTACGCAGCTCATCAGGTTCGAAACATGAGAACGAATCATGTTAAAAGCAAGAGATGAGAAACAGCGAAGGCTCTTCATTTCACTGCTTGCTCACAAATATTTACCACTATTTTTCATTTTCATACTCCAAAACTACACGTGTCCACTGATCGTGTGTATGAGCCTTTAGACCTATTGTAGCCTACAGAGCGGATTTTGCACTGTGAGTGCTTCGCTTTGTATGTTACTGTTTCATCACAATGGAAAAAGAATTGGTCTGTGCACCCTGCCAGTGTTAATCCTCCCTTTCTTACTACCCAAATGTTCGAAAGACTCTTTACGGGTCGGTAGATGATGATGGATGGTGTAATGATGGCAGGTGGACATGAAGTGTTGGTGCAGTGAAGGGCATGACACTGGAGCTGCATCGGACTCTGACGAGGTGCAAACTGAAAAATTGTAATAAACAGTACCAGGATCATGAACAGAGGTAACCTCAAGAATGGTGGCCATTTCTCTCCAGGCATTGAAGACTTTCTTGAGTTAGGAGCATGCTTGAAAGAGCTGACTGTGGCAGCAAGTTCCTTGCTGTTGAATCACGCACGGTTATAGAGCAAGGATTCAAGCATTTTGTCAGCGTTACTGACGGCTCATTGGTGATGAATTCACCCATGGGAGGTTGATGGTGTGACCTCATACCTTCCCTGTCCTGTGCCCCGTGCCTTGTGACCATCGTTCCTGGCGTCTTTATCTCACTTGCCGCCAATACTTACTTTGATAACTCTGACAAGTGACGTGGCCTCCAGCAACTGTTACAACAGTAATCAGAACATTATCATCCATCATTATCCTGAACCTAGTTTCCATCTATTTAAAGACAGAGTGCGGCAGGATCCAAAGATAGGGTGAGGCAGGAGCCAGAAACAATGAAAAAAGACAAGTACAACATTGGGAGAACAAACAACATGTCCAGTGAAATAGGTCAGACAATCAACCACACATCGTTGTGTGGAATGTGGAATCCTGTTGGCGACTCACCTGCCTACCCATCTGCTAAGATACACACACACACACACACACACACACACACGCACACACACACACACACACACACATATATATATATATATATATATACACGTAGATAGAAAATCAGACGGACAGATAGACAGGTAGAATAAACATCGCAATATCATACAACCTTCTTTCATATCAACCCTAATATTAAACTTCTCTTATAGATCCCCATCCACTCTTACATATGCGTCACTCCCATCACAGCAACTCTACAACATTCAGCAGTTTTCATCCGCATTATACAGAGGAAATCCTTCCATAATCCTTCTTTGTTCACCTTGTCGGATGCTTTTCTCAGATCCGTCAGTGCCATAAATACCTTACAATTCCTCTCACTTCCTTTCTTCGCTGCTGATCTGGCTCTGAAAATCTGATCCAAACATCCCCTGCAACTTCTAAACAACCTTGTTCATTACTCATCAGTCATCTTGGTAACAATTCATTTATGTCTCTCTGTCCGTTTGTCTGCTCATTTGTTTGTCTTGTGTGCACTGCCACACTTTTCTGGATAATTTTTTAAAATTAATATTTGCGTGGGTATAATATACCAATGCACCATATGCTGTATAATATACAGCATATGGCCTAAACGAAGGTAAGGACCACTATATGAACCGTGCACTTGGCCCGAGATGGGGGCGCAGCCTCAACCACGATATGCATATTAGAAAGTTTTCAGTACTTGAGAAGCTAATAAATGCCAGATTTTACATAGCCATGCACAAAGATGAAAATAATTAACTAGTTCCACAGAAATTTTGTTTAAGGGTTCGGGGGAAGAGATGCAGCCCTAATCACTCCTGCCGTAACAAGAAAATATCATCAGTTTTCAAGAGAAGAGAATGAACTTTGGATGGGATACTTGCAGACCTGCCGTCATGTCGTAATAATACCCCCGATAATACCAATACACTAGTCCTGTATGAGACAGCCCTAGCATGTCTGCAGTGCGGACGGTGCGTGTTAGCACCGAAGAGGTGGCATGTGGAAGCTTATAGTACTGTACTTAGGAGGATTGCTGGGCCTCAGGGAACCGACTGTGAAGCCTATGCCCAGAGTAGGACATATATATAAATTGGAAAAGACTCAGTTAAGTTGTTGGCACCACAAGTACTGCACCTTCATCCTAGTATCCCCCAAAATTTTATCGATAGTTTTCAAGACTACGTAAGATATTTAGTCTATTATTTGGAGAATGACCCAAGCAGGTCATGGACACTATAGGAACAGGAACTAATGATAAGAGAAGTGGTGCAGCCGCTGACCCCAACCTTCCAAGAAAATATCGGAGCCTTGGCCAAACTATGCAACGTCAGGCAGCAGTGCTAGTTATGATACATTCCTTAACGTCTCTATGATTATTCCCAACATAACTTTACTACATCACCCGGCAGACTTATCCCATGAAAATCTTTCCACTCAGTTTGTTCACCTGTGCTTTTGTATAAGGGCACATGTGCATCCTTCCTCCACACCACCGGTACAGATATATTCATCCAAGCTTTCTGGCATATTTTATAAGACATTTTATTCCACTCTCCCATCTGCATTTTATCATCTCTGCTTGTACTATACCTCATCAACATCTGTTGCCTTCTCAGTCTTCTGTCTCTTCACAGCATTCTCCACCTCTGCCAAAAACATTCTCAGCTAGCTACCATATTCTGTCACTGTGCATCACTAAGAATATAATCATGTGTACTACCAGCCTGCTCTCATCATTCCTATTCAAAGCATCCTTTCCATCTACTTACCTTGCTTCATTTTGTTTGCATTCACCCACTTTCATCCTTTAATTTTTTACATTTTCCACCCTCATTCCTGCATTATTGCACCTTTTTCCAGGATAATTCCCCCCTCCCCTTTTGAGAGATGTTTACATTCCCTTTTCTTCATAAAACGTTTACTATTTTCTTCTTTCCTTTGCTGACTTCGTTACATATTCCTTACTCTCAGTATACCTCACGATTCTTTCAGTGGAAGTCCTTTCTTGCATCCAATCCATTCTTTCTTTTTTCTTCCACTGTTCATTCAGCCTTCTCATGCCACCATACTGTTCCTCTCTTCCTAGTTGCTAAGTTTGCAACACCACATACAAATTTAGCATTCCTAACCAAACATTTTTTGTATGCACTTCACGAATATTCCAAATCCACTTGCAGCTAATTCACTGACCCTAATCCTCTACTACTGTTTGTTCATATTCGTCCACCCATTTCTTTGCTTCTTTACTTCTCCTCCTTCAGTCTTTCGCCCTGAACATTCGTGTCACCTTTTTATCTTTCAAACTGCTCTCGATTTAACACGGAATGCTACAGCAATATGATCAGATAGATCTCTCTATTGTCCTCTCACCGCCCTCCTATCAACAGTACTCTTCATCATTTTTCTCTACAAACACATAATAATCAGAATACGAACGAATGATTATGACCCAAGTAACTGAGGTGTGTGCTGTTGAGCCCTAGGACCTTCATAATAACAGAAATATTGATTTCGAGCAACGAATATCAACATATTGCATAAGTTATTTCTATTAAGTTCAAACAAATCTACTCTGAGCAGCAAGAGAAATAAAGTTAAGAAAGAGGAGATAAATATTCCTTTAGCAGTGGTTTCAGTAAGCCGTCATTCATTGTAAGTGGGACAGCAATGACGGCAATGATGGAAAATGGATTTGTGGAAGGTGATCATGGGTTGCTGCTTCTGCTAGCTTGTCCAGTAAGCGGAGTTCAGATTTATCAATCTGGCATGTTAGGCTTTAAACCAGTGTTTTTCATACTTTTTGGCTCGCAACCCAACAAATAACCTTGATGGAGTCTCGCTATCCCCACTCTCGAATCACACACACACACACACACACACACACACACACACACACACACACAAAAGTGTCATGTAATCAGGTTTGATAAAAGTGGAAAAAGACCTGATTGGGATTATAAGTTAGGAAATAAAACCCTATACACATCAGAAAGAGAGAAGGACCTAGGTGTGATAATCAATAACAGACAATCTTCGGCTGACCACATCAGCGAGAAGGTACGGAACATGTATACACTGCTTGCAAATATGAGAATAGCATTCACATACATAAATGAAGACATGCTAAGAAGGATAATAACATCATTCATTAGACCAACCCTGGAATATGCATCAGTAGTCTGAAGTCCTCATCTCAAAAAGCACATAGACAAGATTGAAAAAGTTCAAAGGGCCGCTACAAGATGGATACCAAGCTTAAGGGACCTAAGCTACGAAGAAAGACTAAATAAACTGAATCTACCAACACTACAGGAGCGAAGGAAAAGAGGTGACATGATAATGCTATATAAGTGCATATCAGGGAAGGAGAAAATAGACATAAATGATTACTTAACATATGGAGAAGCATCAGCAAGAGGGCACTGCAAAAAACTGCATAAGAAGAGAGGTGATAAAGACGTAAGGAAATTCAGTTTCCCAAACAGAGCAATTGATCAATGGAATGCACTACCGAATGAAATAGTGTGTGCCAAAACAATTCACAAATTTAAGGATATGTACGATAAATATGGTTTAAGACACGGGACAGTACGAGCTTGACTCGTTCCTGTAAAGATACAATTAGGTCAGAACAATTAGGTCAGAACACACACACACACACACACACACACACACACACACACACACCACAGACCCAGCAACTCATTAGCTGTTACTGTAGATACATGTTCCTTGCCACGCTGTAATACTGCGGGCAGGATCCACATTTAGTTTGACGGATACCAAAATGTCAGTTACTCAAGTATCAGACATGCACTTCCAAGTGTAGATATTGATAATCAGACATTAAATGCTCTCAGGCGTTAAGGAAAATCAGGTCAACTTTCAGATATATACGATTTTTCTGTGAGTTGATTATGCATTACTGGGAGTCTGCCAGTCTGGTCATGTGTGTCAAAGGAGCTATTAACAACAAGAATGAGTGCTGAACGCGTAGCATAATGGTGGCGATGAGATGGTGGGGAGCGGGAGGCAGGGACTGGCAGAAAAGCTAAGGTTGTGTAGCTGTCGAAAATTTTTATTTATCTCAGCCGACTTCTAGACAACAGCTGTAATAGTGTCCTGCACGGACATATAGTGAGTAACCATTATACAACCGTCTTCATTATTATGAATATACTAACAGTGTATATTAATAATTATAGTTGTAGGTAAGTAAATAAGATACACTAAAATCATTAGACCTAATCTGTGTCTCTGCAACCCGTTGAAATTCCTCTCCTGACCCACTATTGGGTCGCGATCCATAGTCAGAGAACCACTACTATAAACCACAGACACTGGACATGCTGCTTTGTGAAGCAGGTGTGTTATATACACCTGCAGCATTAGTGATCCGGTGTGTCAGGTCATTATCACACTAAGTTTAGTAGGACAGCGTTCCAAATATATCAACAGGTGTGGCCTTCATTAACTCAGTTAAGGTACTTTCTACCTAGAGTAGCTTGCCCTAATGTACTGTAAAAAAATCTCTTTATCTGATGGGTATCTTTATCTACAGGTACCTATGAGTATGCCTATCCTTTGGAGGTGTTAAAGTACTGGTATGATCATGACAGATGGCAGTAAGATGACGTGAAGAGCACTGATTGCCGTATCTTGGGTGTGCAATGTGGCTGGTGTTGCCACTGTATACCGATCACATATTTGCTGACCTTGGTGTGGCACTGTTTCAGTCACTGGACTCCTCCTTTCCAAAAGGATGAACCAGTTACCTGATTACCTGATGCTCACCTATGCCTGCTGGTTGGTGTACACTGAGCTCTCATCTGCCACACGCCACTACACCCACCCTTGCTGTCTGTCTTTGTTCCCCCTTTACCTAAAGTCTGTGCCCCCAGGGCCACATCCCTGCCTAAGGTATAAAACGGTTGCATTTCAGATGTCACTAATTTTATATTGGGACATCAGGCATCACTATTGGAGACAACTGTATCTTTTGTGTGTGTGTGTGTCCAACTCTGGGGATAAGCTTCATAGCCTGTTCCCAAGGCCCAGTAGTTCTCCTACGTACCACACATCTCCACATGTCACCATATCGGCACAAACACCCACCGTACTGTCTCATACAGGATTGGAGTATTGGCATTAGCGAGAGTATTTTTACATGTCGGTGTTTCTTCTGGTAGATCAGTTAAGTCAGTTTTATGAAATTCAGATCTTAAAAGTGTTCCCTGCCCCAGCCTGGATTCGAACCTGGGACCATGAGGAATGCAGGCCACTCCTCTACCGATTCAGCCGCCGGACATAAGTAAACAAATCACAGCTACCCATGCCCTGCTAACCATATTATGCCGATCTACTGACTTCTGTGGTACCAAGGCTGACCGCATTCTAACACGTGAAATAAAAAGCTCGACTGGGAGGTAGATGAGTCCTCCCCTCCCCTCTCCTCACTCCACTCTTCTCTTCCTCTTCTCCATAACATCTTTCTTCTTCTACTCCCCTTCCTTACTTCCCCCATTTACCCTATTCTTCCTATTCTCCCTCACCTCCTTAGTTATCTTCCTCACATCCCAGTCCGCACACTTCTCATCCTTCTCTTCCCACATTACATGCCTTATCCTTCTTCGCCTCTCCTGTCCCCTCTTTCTGTCCTCCTCCTGCCCTCTTCTCATTTTCCTCTCCCTATCTCTCTTCATGTCCTCTACCTCATGCACTCTTGACATCACTTTTTCCTCTCCAGCTCCTTCTCTCTCTCTCTCTCTCTCTCTCTCTCTCTCTCTCTCTCTCTCTCTCTCTTTCTTGCCTTCCTGCCTTGATCCCCTCTACTTCTCTTCGTTTCCTTTCTCGCCTTACTCATATTCGTTCCTCTCGCTATCCTCCTCTTGCGCCCTCCCTTCACACTTTACCCCTTCTCTTTCCTCCATCACTCCCGTGCCCGTACACTTGCCGCCTTCCTCCCCTACACCAGTGTCACAGGGGATTTGAAGGACAGAATAGTGGCAAAACACAGATAATGACTTTTTGCTCATTACCCGTTTACTTAATTCTTGAAGTCTTTGTTATCCACATCTTTTCCATGGTACAAATCTGTCATAGGATAGGTGATAAATAGAACAGTAATTTTATAATACGCTAAGAGGTTGTTGAAAAAAGAAATGGCATGATGTTTTATTTCCCTTTGTGATACTACGAGCATTAGCCCGTCGCATCTAAAACAATTTGCAGCGGTAAGCACCAACGATTATTTTTAACGTTGCTAACGAATATACACTCATGGCATGATGATATGAAATAGCTTAAGCTCGCTAATCAGTGTTATTAATGAGACTAAAAAAAAAAAACTTTTCGAATATTAGAGACAAAACTGAGAAAGTAATGATAACACATTAAACGGAATAACAGCTAGCCAACAATGTACACTCGTAATATATATATATATATATATATATATATATATATATATATATATATATATATATATATATATATATATATATATATATATATATATAGTTACTTTTTCTGACGCTCCATTTTGGAACAGCAAACGATGTGACTGATATGATTCCTACAGCCTCGTTGGTACGCCTGTGTTCCATATTAACAACTGGGAACGGTAGTGGGAGTGAGCAGAGTATGACCCGTTTAGGATATATTAGATCCCTCTCAGCAATGCAACAGTTTCATAAAGCTGTAGCTGTCTGTCGTTTAACGATGTTTAGAAATAAGGACTAAATGAAAGCCATGGGAGAGTAAATACAACAATATTCAGATACATTGAATGGATCTGTTTAGACACATCACAAATGAGATATGTCAACACGGACACCAGAACGATACAGACTAAAATAAAATTAATATAAACATATAATATTGCATATACCAATATTAACAACAATACAGTTAGTAATACTACTACTACTACTACTACTACTACTACTACTACTACCACTACTACTACTACTACTACTACTACTAATAATAATAATAATAATAATGTCATCCTCCTCATCATCATCACCACCATCTTCATCATCATCATATATAAATAAATGAATGTCTAAAAACAGTATATAATAAATTCGTCAACCAAGAGGTCCAAAATCATTGTAGTGAGGAAGAAATAGGAAAAGTAACAGGTAAGCACCAGTACATTTAATTTTCAACCCTTTCTAGTACTGAGTTGAAGCTCCTCCTGCCCAAACCGCAGCATTCAGTCGTCGTAGCGTGGATGCAACTAGCTTCAGTGTTAATGTCCGTCCATTTACAGTTACGATATCACTTTCGAATCACCTAAATGTTACATGAAGCCTCTGTGGACTCAGATCACTTGAGAATGGATAAACTCATTCATGCCTACAGGCTGAGAATGTAGGGATACCAACCAAACAGATTCAGGTCAATTAAGAATACTCGAAAAGCCTCAAATCTATCGACCTCATGCCTAACAATACTTTTTTTGACGGGGAAACAGTACACCAGAGAACAAATTCACTTCCGTTAAAAATAACACAATATCAAACGTTTAAATTTTAAGTTTAAACACTTACGAACGTGTAGGCAGTTTCATTGGTTCTCAAGAAATCTCGTAAGAATTATGACAATGAATGCGCTTACGAGTATACCGTACTAAGCCTTCCATACAACTACACAACCCCCCTTGCTCACCACACACCCCAGCCCACCACACAACCCCAGCCCACCACATACCTCTGCCCACCACACAACCCAAGCCCACCACACAACCACTGTCCTCCACACAGCCCCTCCCCACCACACAACCTCAGCCCACCACACACCCCTGCCCACCACACAACCCCAGCTCACCATACAGACCAGCCCACCACACAACTCCAGCCCACCACACAACCCCAGCCCACCACACAACCCCTGTCCACCACATACCCCTGCCCACCATACAACCCTAGCCCAACACACAACCCCTGTCCACCACATACCCCTGCACACAACTCCTGTCCACCACATACCCCTGCCCACCACACAACCCCAGCCCACCACACAACCCCAGCCCACCACATACCTCTGCCCACCACACAACCCCAGCCCACCACACAACTCCTGTCCACCACATACCCCTGCCCACCACACAACCCCTGCCCACCACACAACTCCTGTCCACCACATACCCCTGCCCACCACACAACCCCAGCCCACCACACAACCCCAGCCCACCACACAACCCCAGCCCACCACATACCTCTGCCCACCACACAACCCCAGCCCACCACACAACTTCTGTCCACCACACAGCCCCTGCTCACCACACAACCCCAGCCCACCACACAACCCCTGCCCACCACACAACCCCTGCCCACCACACAACGCCAGCTCACCACACAACCCCTGCCCACCACACAACCTCTGCTCACCACACAACCCCTGTCCACCACACAGCCTCTGCCCACCACATAACCCCAGCCCCCACACAACCCCTGCCCACCACACAACGCCAGCCCACCACACACCCCTGCCCCCACACAACCCCCCTTGTCCACCCCACACCCCTGCCGACCACACAACCCCTGCCCCCACACAACCTCTGCCCCCACACAACCCCTGTCCCCCCACACAACCCCTGCCCCCACACAACCCCTGCCCGCACACACAACCCCCCCCACACAACCCCTGCCCCCCACACACAACCCCTGCCCTCACACAACCCCTGCCCCCACACACAATCACTGCCCCCATACACAACCCCTGCCCCCCACACACAACCCCTGCCCCCACACAACCCCTGCCCCCACACACAATCACTGCCCCCACACACAACCCCTGCCCCCCACACACAACCCCTGCCCCCACACACAATCACTGCCCCCACATAACCCCTGCCCCCACACAACCCCTGCCCTCACACACAATCCCTGCCCCCACACACAACCCCTGTCCCCATACAACCCCTACCCCCCATCCACCCCCTGCCCCCACACAACCCTTGCCCCCACACACAACCCCTGCCCCTTCACACAATCCCTGCCCCCACACACAACCCCTGCCCCCACACAATCCCTGCCCACTACACAACTCCTGCCCCCACACACAACTCCTGCCCCCGCACAACCCCTGCTCCCCCACACAATCCCTGCTCCCCCACACAACCCCTGCCCCCAACACAACCCCTACCCCCACATACAACCCATGCCCCCACACAACCCATGCCCCCACACAACCCCTGCCCCCACACACAACCCCTGCCCCCACACACAACCCCTGCCCCCACACACAACCCCTACCCCCACACACAACCCCTGCCCCCACACAACCCCTGCCCCCACACACAATCACTGCCCCCACATAACCCCTGCCCCCACACAACCCCTGCCCTCACACACAATCCCTGCCCCCACACACAACCCCTGTCCCCATACAACCCCTACCCACCATGCAACCCCTGCCCCCACACAACCCTTGCCCCCACACACAACCCCTGCCCCTTCACACAATCCCGGCCCCCACACACAACCCCTGCCCCCACACAATCCCTGCCCACTACACAACTCCTGCCCCCACACACAACTCCTGCCCCCGCACAACCCCTGCTCCCCCACACAATCCCTGCTCCCCCACACAACCCCTACCCCCACACACAACCCATGCCCCCACACAACCCCTGCCCCCACACAACCCCTGCCCCCACACACAACCCATGCCCCCACACAACCCCTGCCCCCACACACAACCCCTACCCCCACACACAACCCCTGCCCCCACACAACCCCTGCTTCCACACACCCCTGCACCCACACACACCCCTGCACCCACACACAACCCCTACCCCCACACACAACCCCTGCCCCCACACAACCCCTGCCCCCACACACAACCCCTGCCCCCACACACAACCCCCTACCTACCACACAATGCCGTGCCTACCACACAACTCGTACCTACCACCAGGCGGTGCTTCATTACTGAGGGCTAGGTGCTGGTGTGAGGACAATAATTCCATTACGGTGGTAATCATGACTCCTGTTATTTGAAACCCACAAGAAATGGCTCAAGTCCGTTGATATTTACCTTTTTTTTTTCTTTTTTTTACAATGACCTTCCTACCTTCACCTTTAATCCATTACATCAAATATAAACCTTCGGTATTTCAGGATGGTAGCTAAAAATTCAGACAGGTTTTGTTCAGTTTTGACCACAAGTTACGGTATATCCCCGTTCACTTATTTATCTAATGACTGCCAGACGTCTTATCCCAGACTCCATTTAGGGTGATAGTGGGAAAAGTCCCTCTTAGACGTCTTTTCACGACTCATTACCACTCCAGGCTGTCCTCCCTCACGCAGTCATTTGTGTTATCCTTCCATTATCTCGATTTTTCTATGCTCAATCTCCTGTCAATTTTTTTTTTTTTTTTTTTCATGATACTGCATTTTGATCTCTCCTACACGAGATCCATATGAGTAAGCCATCACAGAACAATGCTCTTAAGTATAATGATTAAGCCTACCTCCTCTACCTTATTTTCATATCGCTTTACTTCCGCTGCCCTATTTTCATATCGCTGATTTGCCCCGGTGTCTCTTAAGTATCTAAACACGCACGCCTCACATAACTCATCTCTTCTAACTCAATCGTAATTTAATCCCTGTAAAATGCTCTGTATTTCGCTCTTTAGGTCCAACCTTTCACTGATACTCCGTCAAGCAGGAGTCCCTCTATTTTCTTACATCCCCATACTCTTGATAGCTATTTTCATTGCGTTTGTCACTCTCCTGCTCTACTGTACTTTCTTCTCAATTTCATTAGCCATCCGAACTAAAATTATGCAGATCCTGGAGTTTATACTGCCATACACACTTCATAAGTGCACCATTCAACATTAATGTAAACCTTGCTCGGAAAATGTTGTCAAAAAAGGAAATAAGGACAATTCGAGTCTCAACGGGAATGAATTTACATCTGACTCTTCAATCTCATCACTCATTAAAGATAAATATAATTAAAATCAAGACAGTTGCCTGTAAGGAGGTCACAAAACAACTGGCTGAGAAGGCCAGACATACTGAGTACGGAGTGAGAGAGTGAAATTTACGTCATGCAACGCCAAGCCACAGTTTACAATACGTCAAGATGCAAGGTTAACCGATAAAACCGCTACGATAACGCAGTCATCCATAAAGGCAGGTACTAGACGACTGTGTTTGCTTTTATCAGGTTTCAGCATTACGAAGAGGTAATGAATGTCCTGGACACTTGAAACAAAGCTTTAGTCCCCTGCTACAGGTTTTCCTCGGCTAATTTCAAATCGTCTGACGTTATATAAAATACAGTTTTCCGGTGTGAACTAAAGCCTCTATTCAAGAAGGATACAGGACTTAAACTGTTTGTCCCAGTATTTTTTCCTTTGATAAATCATTGTTATGTGTCGTCACTAGTCAAAGGATATTATCATCATCACCATTATCAACATCATCTGGACCTCCTTGCCCACCCAAGGGCAGGGTGAGGAGTAGCAATGTCCAGACAGCCCAAATTTGCCCAGTCCTATGGGCCACGATTCCATTCACTCATCATTCAAGTCCCTGGAATCCTGGCTTTATCGGATACGCCAAAAACATTCACCACGCTCAAAAGTTTCACATAAACGTATCCGATTGAGTCAATCCGGACGCTGCCACGTTAAAAAGGGGTGCCAAATCACTGATCATCCACTTCTCCTCACAACATCCATCCAGCCAGCTCGATCTCTTGTCAGTTCCCTTGCCTCACCGACTTCCAAACCTCCCTTCCTCACACAGTCATCCACCATATCTCTCCACCTTCTCCTTGGCCTACCTAGCCTCCTCCCTCCTTCAAATTCGCTCAGATATACATTTTTCACCACTCTATTGTTATCCATTCTCTACACAACCTTAACACCTTAACCTGTCCTATTGCTCCGGTACGATCTGTGGACCCTCCAAAAAAACGTCGTCTGTGGCACTTTGGAGCTGCGGACTGGGAGACCCTTAGGCAGTACTTCTTTGATTTTCCCTGCAATGATTATTGCTTCCATGGTCGGGAGCCATCTGAGTGTGCCTTGCGCAGTACAGAGGTTATTCTCTCGGGCATGGAAGCATACATTCCTTTCTCATATCCATTGACTAATGCAAGAAAGCCTTAGTTTAATCATGCTTGTTCTAATGCTGTCTGCAACAAGAAGAGGGCCTATAAAAGGTACTGGAGCCAACCCACCCCTGAATCACATCTATTATATGTTTCTGCCCGGAATCGTGCTAAGTCTGTCCTTCGCTCTGCTAAAAATAATTTCATCCATACTAAATGCTCTCAACTCTCCAACTCGAATTCTTCCCGCTCCTTCTGGCACCTTGCCAAAAACCCTTCTAACAACTTTACCTCATCATCCTTCCCTCCTCTTTTCTACTCTGATGGCTCTATAGCTATTTCTTCTACTGATAAAGCAGATCTCTTCGCTCAGACTTCCTCCTCCAATTCCACCCTAGATGATTCCAGTGCTGTTCCTCCATCACTTCCCCCCCTCTGACTTCCTCATGGCCGACATTAAAATTTCTTCAGCTGATGTATTTTCTGCCATCACAGGCCTCAATGCGAACAAGGTATACGGGCCTGATGGAGTTCCTCCTGTTGTTCTCAAGAACTGTGCTTCTGTGCTTACACCCTGCCTAGGTAAACTCTTTCGCCTTTGTCTATCAACTTGTACCTTTCCTTCCTGCTGGAAGTTTGCTCTCATTCAGCCAGTCCCAAAGAAGGGTGACCATTCCCAACCCTCTAACTATCGTCCAATTGCTTAAACATCCTGTATCTTAAAAGTTTTCGAGTCAATTCTTAATAGAAAAATTTTAAAGCACCTTCCGCATCACAACCTTCATTCTGATCGTCAGTATGGGTTCCGTCAGGGACGTTCCACTGGCGATCTTCTCACCTATCTTTCAGACTCCTGGTCATCCTCCTTTTGGGACTTTGGCGAAAGCTTTGCCATTGCACTTGACATCTCAAAGGCTTTCGATCGAGTCTGGCATAAATCTTTATTTTCCAAACTGCCCTCATACGGTTTCTATCCTTCTCTATGTGCCTTCATCTCTAGCTTCCTTTCTGGTCGCTCTATAGCCGCTGTTGTAGACGGCCATTGTTCTTCTCCTAGATCTATGAACAGTGGCGTTCCTCAGGGCTCTGTCCTATCAGCAACTATCTTCATTTTATTCATCAATGACCTTCTAAGCTGTACATCTAACCTTATCCACTCATATGCTGATGACTCCATCCTTCACCTTTCCATTCAGTTCCCTCAATGCCAATCTCAGCAGTTACTTCAGCAAACAAGGGATGAGGCTATAGCACACCTAATGTCTGACTTGACTCGTATCTCTGACTGGGGTAAAAATAATCTTGTTGTTTTTAATGCATCAAAGATTCAGTTCTTACACCTATCAACCCGACAAAATCTTCCACAGGTATACCCACTAATGTTTAATAATATTCAGCTTAATCCTGCATCATCGTTGAACATGCTTGAGGTTTCATTTACTCGGGACTTATCTTGGAAAGATCATATAACATATCTTGTAAAATCTGCTTCCAAGAGATTAGGTGTGCTGAGCCAACTCTGTTCCTTCTTTACCCCTGCACAATTGTTGACTCTATACACAGATTTTATCTGCCCCTGTGTGGAGTACAACTCTCATGGTGGGGAGGTTCCCCACATACAGCTATTCTCAATAGGGTCGAGTCAAAGGCTTTTCGTCTCGTTAACTCTCCTCCTACTGACTCCCTTCAACCTCTGTCTCTTTGCTGCAGTGTTGCATCTTTGTCTCTTTTCTGTCGCTACTTCAATGGTCATTGCTCCTCTGAACTGTCTGCACGCATTCCTCCACCTCTACGACGGGCGCATAGCACCCGTCTGGCAGCAAACTCTCATCCCTTTTCTGTCCAGCTCTCTAATGCAAGAGTTAACCATTACTCCCAGTCCCTCATTTATGCAACAGGTCAACTCTGGAACTGTCTCCCTTAGTCTGTATTTCCTGCTTCTTATGATCTCCAGTCTTTCAAATGCAAAGTGTCCAGGCATCTCGAAATGATCGGATCTTGAATTGGGCTCTCTCTTATATTTTGTTTTTCTGTTGGAAGGAACAGTTATTGCGGGCTCGTGGCCTTTGGTTCCTTCTTCCTTGCATAGAAAAAAAAAAATCACCTCATCCTCTCAATACATTCTCTTCGATTTTGGTGTCCACCGACTTCCCCACTCCACATCTTTCACGAATCACATGATTTCGTATCCTATCCATCCTCTGTACTCCACATTCATTCCTCAGCAGTCCCATCTCCACTGCACTTACTCTTGACTTTTCATTTTCATGCCACACCATAGTTATTTAAGTTATTAAGTTATTTAAGAGGAGCCTGTGGAGTCACGTGGAGAGACAGGCTGACGAATGAGGATATAAAGGAGCGTTGTGGTGTGGATGTGGATGTGATAGGAAGCGTTATGAGGAACACACTGAGGTGGTTTGGCCATGTGGAGAGGATGAAGGGTGAAAGATTGACAAAGAGAGTGTATGTGAGTGAGGTGGAGGGGGGAAGAGGGAGGGGGAGGCCGAGGATGAGATGGAGAGATGGGGTGGAGAGGTATATGAGAGAGGGGGGTGTGAGTTGGGAGCAGGGCAGTGAAATGGCGGGGGACAGGGCGACTTGGAGGCGATTTGTTTGTGGCCACCCCAAACGGGATTGAGGCGTCTGGCAATAGATAGATAGATAGATAGACCATAGTCTCACATCCACATGTTAAAGTTGGCACTAACATTCCCTCATGTAAGTCTCATGCAGCTGCAACACTCAAGCCTGTTTCTTATCAAGGCCTTTATTGCACCAGCTACTTTTCTTCCTTGTGTCACTCTACTTTCAACTTCTTTTGCACATTTTTCTCTCTTTTCTATCACAGAACCCAGGTATTTGAACTCTCTCACCAATTCCAGTCTCTCCCCATTCACTGTAACATCACACTGGGAGTCACCGTCTCTCAATAACCATCACTTTACTCTTTTCTACATTTACTCTTAAGGCACGATGCTCACAGACATCAACAAAACTCTGCACTAGCCTACCACTACCTAAGATGATGAAGACGCATGTAGGTGTTTCATGAGATTTTTGCCTGTACACTTAACAGGAATTAATAGATAAAATTAAATGATTTATAGGCATTTGGAACTCTCTGATGTGCAACACAGCAAGAATTGAGGGTAGAAGTTATTTATATCCCTCTCATCCTTGCCCTTATCTTCTTTTGTAGTCGCGTCCCTCATCTGTTATATTTCAGTTCTCATTCTTTTTTACCCAACCTCCCTTCTACATTCTACACTTAAGCAAGAGAAAGAATACCTTTGATAGCCGCATTCACCTCTGGAGTATTCCAAGAGGAAGAAAATAAATAATTCCTGGTAAAACAGACACCTTTCTTGCTCATCGGTGGCCACATTGCAGCTAAATGCCCAGTACCCTGCCCTGCCCTTATACGCCATATTTACGGCTATTTCGGCATGACGCAGGTATGCGGTTAACTAGTGCTCTTGCATTGCGTTTTCCTGGATGTACACATATTGTGTTGCCAAGCCCCCCTGTGTCATATTTATGTCTCTTCCAGCACACTGCAAGTACACAGTCAACTAGTACTCTTGCATTCATTGTGTGTGTTTGTATGTATGTATCTGTGTAAGGGTATTGTAGTGTACTCTCTTACTTGCTTAACTTACGATGGTGGTAGGAATATTAATGTCTGATGTGAGGCAGAGGGGAATTATATTACTAGGTAACTTGTACAATGATAACAATTCAGCGATAATACAGGGACAAACTTGATATTATTTCCGTACTGTGGCGGAAGTGAAACACTAATACGTGAGGTGCTAGTGTGTGAGCGAAGGAGTGTGAGATAGCGTGACTGTGCGTGAATGTGTGAGTGCTTAACTGTGACGTGTCAGCTCACGGGATGCAGATGTGCGTGTGTGTGTGTGTGTGTGTGTGTGTGTTCTTAACTAATTGTTCTTACCTAATTGTATCTTTACAGGAATGAGTCAAGCTCGTACTGTCCCGTGTCTTAAACCATATTTATCGTACATATCCTTAAATTTGTGAATTGTTTTGGCACACACTATTTCATTCGGTAGTGCATTACACTGATCAATTGCTCTGTTTGGGAAACTAAATTTCCTTACGTCTTTATCACCTCTTTTTTTTATGCAATTTTTTGCAGTGTCCTCTTGCTGATGCTTCCCTATACGTTAAGTAATCATTTATGACTATTTTCTCCTTCCCTGATATGCATTTATATAGCATAATCATGTCACTTCTTTTCCTTCTCTCCTGTAGTGTTGGTAGATTCAGTTTATTTAGTCTTTCTTCATAGCTTAGATCTCTTAAGCTTGGTACCCATCTTGTAGCGGCCTTTTGAACTTTTTCAATCTTGTCTATGTGTTTTTTGAGATGAGGACTCCAGACTACTGATGCATACTTCAGGGTTGGTCTGATGAATGATGTTATTATCCTCCTTAGCATGTATTCATTTATGTATGTAAACGCTATTCTCATATTGGCAAGAAGTGTATACATGTTCCGTACCTTCTCACTTATGTGGTCAGCCGGAGATAGTCTGTTATTGACAATCGCACCTACAGTAGGTCCTTCTCTCTTTCTGATGTGTGTAGGGTTTTATTTCCTAACATATAATCCCAATCAGGTCTTTTTCCACTTTTACCAAACTTGATTACATGACACTTGTCCACATTGAATTCCGTTTACCATGTATTACTCCATTCATGAAGTTTATTTACTTCTTCTTGTAGCTCTTTACAAGAGTCTGTGTTAGTAATTCTCCTTTGTATTTTTGCATCATCTGCAAACATATTTAGATAGCTTTCATTTCCAGTGTTATTGTCCATATCATTTATATACACTAAAAACATGCTTGGTGCCAGCACTGAGCCCTGTGGTATTCCACTAGTCACTTCTTTCCATGATGAGTAATTTCCCCTTAGTACTGTTCTTATTTTTCTTTTCATGAGAAAATCTTGCATCCAACAATACAGTTTGCCTCGAATTCCTCCTTGATGGTAAATTTTCCATAAAAGTCTTTGGTGTGGTACTGTGTCATATGCTTTCTTGAAATCTAAATAGATACTGTCCACCCATCCTTCTCTTTCCTGTAATGTGTCTGTTACTCTGTCATAGTAGCTCAATAGATTAGTAACACATGATTTTCCTTTTCTGAAACCAAACTCTCTTTCTGTTATCATATTGTGTTCTTCTAGATGATTTACCTGAGCTTTTCTTATAAGCTTTTCTAATACCTTGCATAAAACACTGGTTAGTGATACTAGTCGGTAGTTAAATGGATTTTGTCTATTCCTTTTCTTGAATAAGGGAACAATTTTTGCTTTCTTCCAAAAGCTAATTTACCTTGACTCAAGGATTTCTTGAAAATTAAAAATAATGGTTTAGTTAACTCCTTTGCACATTCACATAGCACCCAACATGAAATTTCATCAGGACCATTTGCTTTTCCTTTGTCTAATTTACTTAGCTGCTCCTGTATTTCTTTTTCTGATGTTTGTATATCTGGTAGTATGTGTGGGCATGCATGTTCCACATAATCTCTCTCAAAATATTTTTCCTCTGTAAAAACTGATTGGAACTTCTTGTTTAGTGCTTCACAAATATCCTTCTCTTGTGTATAGGTGATTCCCTCATCCGTAATGGATTGTATTTTATCTTTTTACTTTGGTTTTGCTTCTGATGTAGCTGTAAAATAGCTTTGGTTGATCACTACTTTTATTTATGATATCCTCCTCAAACTGTTTTTGTGCTTCCCTCCTTATTCCTGTATAATCGTTTTTTGCCTGTTTGTAATTATTATATGCCCCTTCACTATTGTGTCTTCTGTATCTATTCCACAGGAAATCTCTTTTTTCTTTTGATTTTTTACATTCTGTATTGAACCATTTTTTTATTTTATTTTCTGCTTCTTTGTGCTGTGGGATGTACTTCTGGACTCCTGTTTCATAAAGTTCACAGAATTTTCCATATATAGCATTTAAATCTTGTCCTCTAAGCTCCTTTTCCCAATCAATTTCTAAGAAGTACTTCTTTAGGTCATGATACTATCCCTTTTTATAGTTTAGGCTCTTTTTGTAACTTTCATTGCTGTTATCTATGTCATATGCAATCCTGAAGTTGCAATTTAGTACTGCATGGTCGCTCCTGACGAATGGAGGGTGATATATTAAATTGTCAGTATTGTTTTCTTGCCTAGTAAATATGAGATCTAGCATTGAGTGTACATCGAGTCCTCTTTTTCTGGTGCTTTCTCTTACATGTTGCATTAGGAAAAACTCTTGCACAAGATGCAGGAGCTTTTGGTCCCAACAGCTTTCTTGGCTTATTATATCTAGAGTATTCCAATTTATGTTTGTATTAAAATCACCAGTTAGTATAATTCTTTTCGATTTCTCTTCCATTTTATGTAGTAATGCTCTTAAACTCTGAATTGTACTCTCCGCCAGGTCCTCATATTCGTCTCTTTCCCATGTGTTCGATCTGGGTGGCATGTACAAATTGGCTACAATTACTTTCCCTTCAGGTGTATTTATCTCTACTGCAATCAGTTCTACTTGTGAGGGTATATCTAATTTTATTTCCTTGACTTTTAGATTTTTCTTAGTTAATATTATAATTCCTCCTCCTGTTTTAAAGTTCCTATCTCTTCTCCATATATTATATTCCTTTAAGTTTAGGATGTCATTCGATATCCTTGGTGTTAATTTTGTTTCAGTTAGGCATATTATATGTGGTTCATATTCTCTGACATAATCATTCATCTCTAATAATTTAGATACCATTCCATCCACATTTGAGTACATTAACTTAATCATCTTGTTTATATACTTGTCATGATTTGGTTCTACTACCTTCCTCCTTTTTATTCCCTCCTGTTTATGTACCACTTTCGTACCTGCAATCCAATTACTTTGTAAAAAAATGTATTCTCCTCCTCTGATCTTCCCTCATTTTTTGTTTTTGCTTCCTCCCTCTTCTCTTTCAGTAATTCCAGTTCCTCTTGTGTTAGGCATCTTTTTATCCATACATTTTTGAACTCTTTTTCCATAAGATTCTTTGCGTTTTTTAGTATCTCCTCCACGGTGTTTACACTCTGGAAGGTTACCTTTAGGGGTCTTGACTTACTTCTCTCGTATTTCCCTAACCTTTTGTGTTCCTCTATGTCTTTACTACAGATTTCCTCTGATACTTCTTTCAATATGCCCATTACATTTGGAATCTCCTTTTTGTCTCTTGAGATTTTGTTTTTTACTTTTTCTTCTTCTATACCAGTGATTACTATAGATTTGTTAATATCTACTGAATCTCTGACTAACTTAGGATTGTTTTGGAATACCTGATAATCCTGACCATAATGCCCATCTCTTGGATTTATTCTTGACAAATAATCCTGATCAATACAGGATAGAGGTACTGTCACCACTTGGATCCTCTGACCACAATCTCATCAAAGCCTCATTAGTTAACCCTCCTACACCTCCCCATTCTGAACCTGTCAGGGTGACCCGATGGCACTTTGACAGGGCAGACTGGGATGGATTTAGAAATTATCTTGCTGATGTTCCATGGCAGTCTTTCTTCTCTAGTGATCCCAATTCTACCCAGTCCCACATTTGCGACTTAATACTAGCTGGTATGGATTTATTCATACCAAGTCAACAATTCACTAAAAGATCAAACTCTCCAAAATGGTTTGATGGCAATTGTGCCAGAGCAACAGCCCAAAAGTCATTAGCATATAACTCTTACTTAAAATCAAAAACATCTGAATCACTCTCCCAATTTAAAATTGCTAGAAATCATGCAAAAGCTCTATTAAATCTATCTAAATCAAACTTTCTTCAAAAGCAAGCATCAAAACTACTTAACAACCCTAATGACAATAGAATATTCTGGTCAACTCTTAATTCTTTCAATAATAACTTTAACAAGTCATCTTCCATTCCCCCACTAAAATCTTCAGATGGCAATATTACAAATGACCCACGTGGGAAAGCAGATATCTTTGCTAGTACCTTTGCCAGAAATTCTACCATAGACAATACCAGCCAGAATGTCTTAGTACTGGAACTTGACTCTCCCGAAATTGCCCCACTTAAAATACACACAAGATACGTAAAATCCATCCTAGACAGTTTACCTACCAACAAAGCTCCAGGCCCAGATGGAATTTCGCCAATTGTTTTGAAAAAGTGTTCCCTTGAACTTGCCTCTGTCCTAGCTAAATTATTCAGACTATGCAGACGTACTTCTTTATTCCCAAATTCATGGAAAGAAGCCAATATCCACCCAGTTCCGAAGAAAGGGAGTTCGTCTGACCCCTCCAACTACAGACCAATAGCTATCACATCTTCTCTTGGTAAGGTATTTGAAACTTTAATTAATAAGCATATTGTTAAACGTCTTGAATCCAACAACTTAATTAGTGATAGACAATACGGTTTTCACCACGAAAGATCCACCATTGACATACTCAATCTCTTAACTCATACCATCCATCAATCAATTGATCTTTTTGGAGAAACTCATGCAGTAGCTCTTGATATCTCTAAAGCTTTCGACAGAGTATGGCACCGTTCCCTGCTGTCCAAACTCCCTTGCTATGGACTAACGTCTTTTGTTCCTTTGATTTCTTCTTATCTTAGTGACAGGAAAATAAGAGTAAAAGTAGATGATGTATATTCGAATTGCCACTCAATTAACGCCGGCGTGCCGCAGGGATCAGTTCTGGCGCCAACCCTATTTCTGGTTCATATTAATGATCTCTTATCTGTCACTCACAATCCCATTCACTCATATGCAGATGACTCAACACTACATAGTTCATTCACACTCAGACATCCATTTACAAAGTCTAATATCTCTACCTCTCAACTCAGTCAAGCCATCTCCATAAATCAAGATCTATCTACAATCAGTGAATGGGGACAAAACAACCTTGTCTCTTTTAATGCTAGTAAAACTAAATATATACAGTTTACTAATAGACAGATATTGCCAGATTCGTACATTACCTTCAGTGCTACTAATATTCCCATCTCCAAAAGTATTAAAATTCTTGGTGTCTCACTTAACAATGCCCTCAGCTGGACCTCTCATGTCAGATCACTTGCTAAAACCGCCTCAAAGAAACTTGGATTATTGTACAGAGTCCGTAACTTCTTCGCCGATGAGCAGTTGGCTATAATTTATAAGTCATGTGCGCTCTCAGCTTGAATAGTGCTTACCCTTGTGGAATGGTTGTGGAGAGGTTGCATTAAGACAACTAGACAAAATTCAGAATAAAGCTGTTAGAATCATTAACAACCCTGCCATTACATATAAACTACCTCCCCTGCAAGTAAGAAGGAATGTTGCCTCCCTTGCATTATATTACAGATATTTTTTTGGCAAATGCTTAGATGAAGTTGCGTCCATGGTGCCACCTCTCCATGCCTTCCCTCATGCTACACGGGCATCTCGTAGCGTTCATGACTGGAATGTCACTCAACCATATTGCAGAACTTCTGCCTATCAGAATTCTTTCATTCCCCGAACTGCATCTCTCTGGAACGCTTCCCCAGGGTTGTTTTCCCCCAAATTTCAACCCACAGCTGTTCAAGTCTAACTGTTACAGATATTTTATGAACAGAGGACACCAGTAATCTGGTGTATGGATTATTTTTTTTTTTACCCATTT
Source organism: Coenobita brevimanus (assembly GCF_032717465.1). Lineage (NCBI taxonomy): Eukaryota > Metazoa > Arthropoda > Malacostraca > Decapoda > Coenobitidae > Coenobita > Coenobita brevimanus. The sequence continues at coordinate 8,639 of NW_027644880.1, read as the reverse complement.
GTTTTTCCTTCCTCCGTTCTGTTATTTATAAAAAAAAAAAAAACTTCCTTTTTAATGCTTTTTTTCTTCCACCCTTGTTTCTTAGTCTTTCTTTACTTTCACCATTTCAGCATACGTGGTTTCCACACCATTTTTGTAGCTTTGCACAGCTTCATTCACCTGTGTTATCTTCTCAATATCACTGCTCTGATCTATTAGACTGCTTACTTGCCTAATTGTCTCTGTATCATTTTTGAACTCTTCCATAATACTCTCGTGGTTGATTACTGTGTGTGTGTGTGTGTGTGTGTGTGTGTGTGTGTGTGTGTGTGTGTCGGAGTCTGGAGCTAGAGAGAACCAGGAGGGACCTGGGCAGGCTGCTTTTATGACAGGCTGCAGCAGGGCATGCTGGTGTTGGAGTCCCTAGAGGGCCCACTGATTGGCTAAGGTGAGGCACGTGGCAGCTCAATGGTCAGGTGGGGTCACGAGGTCAGGGACTGCTACTTCATACGTCAGTGCAGCAGCTGAGTCATAGTGGGACACGGTACCACTTGGTACGTGATTGGCCGCGCACCTGTGATCTTCCCGCATCGACTACAGGGAGGCGACAATGCGGCGTCCCTGACCACGTGTATACCGCTGGCTGCGTGATGCATGTTCTGTGCTGCAGGGATACATGTGTGATCCATACAGTAATGCAGGGATAGGTGTGTGGTATGTATGACTTGTGGAGGTTGATTATTACACCACAGTATATCCCTACCTTTCAGTGCCCTCCCTCCCGAAATAAAGCTTGGACTCCATCCTTAAAAACGGTTAGTGAATGGCACACCGTATTTGGTTGCTCCAGTGACTGTGGCAGAAACTATGGCCATGCATACTGGTGATGGCTGACAATCCTGCATCCCCTGCCTAAAATGTGGTCTGAGGGGAGGCCTACTATTGTGTAAAATTTTGTTTTCCTCAGTAAAAAAAAACTATGGCCACACATATCAACATTAACTGGAAACTCTGGGAGCTGCCACCACTTGAGGGATCCCTTGAGGATGGTTTTGCCATGCTAAAGACTGGTCCAGCTGAAAATTATTGCTGTACAAAATTCTGCATTCCTAGGCTAAAAAAAAAAAAAAAAAAAAAAATCATTGGGCATACATAACAGCATTGGTTGGGACCCTCAGGGACCACCCCCCAGGATGTGAGCCCATAGGGTTTTATTGTGCCTAAATCCTGGTCTAACTGGAGGTCTACCATTGTTGGTAGGCAAAGGCTATGACCATACACAGTGGAATCGCCCTGAACCCCCAGAGGCAGCCCTTGAGGAATGAGAACCCACCCTGTCTAAAACCCGGTTTTGGTGGAAGTCTGCCACTGAAGACTATTATGTTCCTGGAAAAAAAAAAAAAAAAAAAAAAATGTGGCCCTGCATACTGGTATTAACCAAAATCCCCTGGGGGCTGCACCAATGTGGGAGGTGCCTTGAATGTCCCATTCTACCTAAAACCTGCCCGAAGTGGAAGTCTACTAATGTGTAAAATTTCATGTTCCAGAGTACATAAAAACCATGGCTGAGCATACCAGTGTTGTCAAGGCCATAGGGGGCTGCCCCTCTATGGAAGCAGCCCTTGTGAGTTCCATCATACCTAAGACCTGGTACAGGTAGAGGTCTACCACAATGCAAAAATTTGTGTTCCTGGGCTATAAACTACAGTCCTACATGCCAGCATTGGATAGGACAGCAAGGGGGGACTGTTCCCTCACAGAGGGCAACCCATAAAATGCAACCCTGACTAAAGCTTGGTCCAGATGGCCTATTACTGTGTGTGCAGTTAAGGCTACTGCCATACATACTAGCAATGCCTTGGTCCTCCAGGGGCTGCTATCCACAGAGGCTGGGGCCCCTGGGGAACCTTCTCTCCCAGTGGAGGGCAGCCCTTGGGCGTCCTATCCTGCCTAAAACCTGGTGTGGGTGGAGGTCTACCACTTTCCAAAGATTTGTTTCCTGGGTAGAACAACCCCCTCCCCATAAGGCCTGAAGCCCATTCTTCAGTATGTTACATTGGCTCAGAGAGTGGGTGGCAGTTAAGGACAAGAGTTGTATTTTTCTGCCCTGATCGATAAAACAGGAACTTTCAGATTTTTCAGATGTTTCTGCCCCTCATATTTTGTGATCCAGGCATTGTGTCACTGTCCAATAATATTTTGTCTGAAGGTCTTGGATTAATTTAAAACTGAGTTTTGTTTACTTGGAGTCCAGTGGCGTATCCAGGATTTTTGCCGAGGGGGAAGGGGGAAACACTTGGACTATTTACCAAAAACATCTGTCACCACAAATTTTCCTAGATTTGATGCTTTATGTCATCAGAAATAAATTTACATCATTACTGTCGTATTTGTTCCCGTGTCTTAAAGAAAAACTAAAAGAAGTATGAGAGAAAATACTGAAAACAATTATACATTTACTGAAATTTTTATAGTTCACAAAAACCCACGAATTAAAGACAAACTTTTTATAATATGTAGACTTTTTATAACCTTATACATTTTATAACATTCACAGAATGAAAAGAGCATGTACATTTAATGTGTTGATATTCAGTAAATACATACAACAATACTTCAACTTTAAGTAAATAGCTAATAGTCCTTTTAGAGGAGAGGTATATAAAAGCACTCAGTACATAATGTTACCAGAGGTCTCCTCTTTCGTTAGAGAGCAAAAGGAAACACCAGCAATACATTAGAAGGCACTAGATTTTCCATAGCAGAAGACATCTCCTTGTCACTATAAAAAAAATATATATATATCATTGGTCATCATGGTCACTCTCGTACATGGTATAATTATCGATATATGCATGCTAACTTCCGTCCGTTCTACCTCAAAACATTTTTTTTTTTTTCCCCAGTACCGCAAATTTCTTGTGCACGTTTAGTACTGAAAAAAGCATTGTCAGCACTACAGTCTTAGCGCGTCATTTACCTGCTGTCTTTATCTCTCTGTAGGAAGGAAGTACAGCTATTTTGCGTAATAACCTACGAAACTATGATGAAATATACTACACATCGGCACAGCATCTATCATACGAGAGGCAATGGCGTCCATACTATCTGTTTATATTCTGAAATAAACCCTGTATTTTGATTGGCTGCTGGAAGAAAAATGGCTGAATGGATGGGCCGATGAAAACTCGAGATCTGGCGCATGTCCCGAACACACACACTTTCCCACATTCGTAATACTATCGCTTTTTTTCTATTTTCTTTTGCGGTTTGGGATCTCTCTCTCTCTCTCTCTTTCTCTCTCTCTCTCTCTCTCTCTCTCTCTCTCTCCACATAGCACATATGTGTAAGTTAAAATTCGCTGCTGCACCCACCCCCTGCCTGGTATTCTGTTTTGTACTACTGCTGTGGTGGTAGCCAGTGGAAATTCTGTTTTCCACTTCTTATTCCTTTAGTTTGATTCTCATTGGCTCAGGCATCAGAGGTGGTGCATACATCAACACTGACCTAAGTAAATACAGCTGGTGGGATTAACTTCTCTTAATCCTTGACTCAGGTGACCACTCGACCTGCCCCGTTCAGCAGGGAATGATTTTCGTATCACCTGAACTGTATTGTACTGTATAGAGAGGATTTTTCCATTAAGGGAAAAAAAAAAAAAAAATGACGTAAAGCTATTCATCCTGAAAAATTTCACCTAGAAGAGTGTGTGTGTGTGTGGGGGGGGGGCAAAAGATACTCTGTTCCCAACGCTCCAAAAAGTGGGGGGGACACGTCCCCCTGTCCCCCACCCAAACGAGGCCCCTGGCACACATATTTATATCTGCTTACCTTCTAAAATGTAGTCTGAAGTGTTCAAAATAGCTTCATGCAGTCTTCAAAAATTCTGCTTGTTTCAGTTCTTTGTAACAATAATTATGCAGTGTTTGTTGGCAACTGGCTGCAGGGTGAGAGGATATAGCTGTAGGGTGAAAGGTTGTGGTTGAGGGAACAAGAAGGCCGTTTTTACACCTCATCAGGATTAAAGTGCAAAACATCATTAGATCTCTAATATTAACCACATAATCCAAGGTGATAGGGGAAATTGTTCAGCTATAACTGGTCATTTTTTCTCAAGAGTTTAATATTTAGTCTAGCTTTCAATTTCAAAGGAAATTATTGCTCCCAAATAAATATTTTTGGAAATAGATATTATTGTTTAATATGCATGTGGTAAAATTAGGAAACCTGTATTGTCATGCAAGAACTACGCCAAAAATCCCTTTCTGCATTTCCTCAGAATTTTCCCAGGGGAGGTAAACTGCCCCCCCCCCCGTGCCCCCAGTGGCTATGCCACTGGAGTCCAACTGAAAGATAACGACTGAATGAGTTTTTAAGATTAAAATATATAATATCGCGGAGTGTGGTCGCACTCCGTAAGTAGGAATGGCGCAGGTTGAAACTGACGTCCCGTCCTATAGGATGTAGGAGCATTTTCGCGAAAACAATTGCAAAGCTTAGTTCTAAGCTTATGAACTAAAAGACCTTCGCTGTTCAAGTGCAAAACTACTCGCTAAGTCTTGCTATGCTCCGTAGGAATGGCAAAATCTAACCGCAAAAATATCGATTCTGTTCTTTTTTTTTTCTTTCTTTCTTTCCTTTTTTCTTCTTCATCAGTCATAACTCCAAAACAAAAAGGCGTACGCAAGCGTATTATTTCGTTCTTTCTTTCTTTCTTTTTCATCAATCATAACTCCAAAACAAAAAGGCGTACGCAAGCTTACTATTCACCAAAACGATGCTTGTCAAGTGTAGATGTTTCTTATCATGTTTAGAAAAACATTCAGCTACGATTCGCGAGTTATGGCCTGAAAACCGCATCGCGGTCACCCGTAAGTACGCCATTTTGCGCAGTATTGGTTAGCTACAGCTCGCCTACAGTTAAAGAACGTATCAAAACACTTCTTTTCCCCGGAAGGCGCCCTTGTTTTAGTCTTTCAATATGCTATACATGTAATAATCCAAATCTAACACTTGCATTCCACAAAAGATCATAAACCACAAAACAAAAATTTTCTTCTACAGTGATGGTAAGAAATAGGAATGGCAAAAGTGCACAGATAAAAGATGAAAAAAGCACAGCAACAAGAGAGCATTCAGGATGGGAAGGAGATTTGGAGACCTACTGTATACCCATTACTACATTCCACCAGCTACAAGTCTGTGACTAAAGTGTGGAATGTAGTAATGGGTATAGGTCTCCAGATCTCCTCAAGATGGGAAAGGCCCCAGGAATTGATGGAGTGTGTGGTGAAATGCTGAGGTATGGGGGTGAGATTGTTGTGGAGTGGATATGGAAGTTGTGTAGATTGGCCTGGGAAGAGGAAAGTGTTCCGGAGGACTGGAAATCAGGTATAACTGTTCCTTTATACAAAGGAAAAGGGGAGAGAGAAGTATGTGGTAACCATAGGGGTATTTGCCTTCTTAGTGTGACTGGAAAAATACATGGTAGAATACTCATTGATAGGGTTAGGTATATAACAGAGGAGCTAGTTGGAGAAGAAAAAGTGGGATTTAGGAAGGGAAAAGGGTGTGTAGATCAGATATTTGTTCTAAGACGTTTAGTGGAGAAATATCTAGAGAAGGGAAAGAAAGTGTATGCTGCCTTCATGGACTTGGAGAAAGCTTATGACAGAATAGATAGACAAGGTATGTGGAAGGTATTAAGAATATATGGAGTGGAGGAGAAATTATTGAGTGCTGTGAAGAGTATGTACGAGGAAGCTAGGGCTACGGTGCGAGTGGATGGTGAGCTGAGTGAGTTCTTTGATCTCAATGTGGGACTGAAACAGGGTTGTGTGATGTCTCCATGGCTGTTTAATATATATATGGATGGGGTTGTAAAAGAGGTGCAAGATAGGGCAGTGGATGTGGGGCTGGCTCTAATGAATGAGGGTGAGATTTGAAAGATTCCGGTGTTGTTGTTTGTTGATGATACATTATTGTTGAGTGAAGATGAATGGAAGTTGCAAGGTTTGGTGAATGAATTTGAGACAGTGTGTAGGAAGAGGAATCTGAAAGTTAATGTAAACAAGAGTAAAGGTATGGTGTTTGAGAGGAATGAAGTCACAGAACGCACGGTGGGGTTGGATGGCGAGGATATGGAGAATGTGAGTGCATTCAAGTACTTGAGTAGTGTGATGAGTAAGGATGGAACTTTGGGGGATGAAGTGCGTGAAATGGTACAGCAGGGAAGGAAGGTTGTTGGTTCACTGAAAGCAGTGATGAGAAATAGGGAGGTGAGTATGGAAGTTAAGAAGTCACTGCATGATAGTATTGTGATCCCTGCCCTGACGTATGGAAGCGAGGCATGGACCTTGCATGAGGGGAACAAGTCAAGAGTGAGAGCAGTGGAAATAAGTTACTTGAGAGGAGCATGTGGAGTGACATGGAGGGACAGGTTGACGAATAATGAAGTGAAGGAACGTTGTGGGGTGGATGTGGATGTTTGTTGAGAAGATTAGGAGAAATACACTGAGGTGGTTCGGACATGTGGAGAGAATGGAGAAAGAAAGACTGACTAAGAGGGTGTATGTAGGTGAGGTGGAAGGAGAGGGAGGGGTAGACCGAGGATGAGGTGGAGGGTTGGAGTTGAGAGGTATATGAGGGAGGGGGGAGTGAGCTGGGGGGAGGGCAGTCAAATGGTGGGTGACAGAGCGACTTGGAGGAGTTTTGTCTGCGGCCACCCTTTGCGGGATTAGGGCGTCAGGCTGTAGATAGATAGATAGATACTTCTTAAGAATCATTTTAGAAGAAAATTTTTGTTTTCTAGTGTATATATAGCGCCAGTCACGCCTGAACGAGCACACCAACTGCAGCCAGCTACGACACAAACTAACCAGGACCCCCTCATGAAAACAGGTATTTCATCTTGCACTTCAGAATGGATATCTATGTAGGATCATTAATGATATTCTTAAACTCTACGTGTAAAGATGACTGTATTTATTTCGTTCCGTTGGTTTAACTTTGATTATTTGCTGATGATGCTTCTTTGATAAGGGTTACTTTTGAGGACTGCAGATTATGATCTTGAGGTATTAACGAATGTATAGTTCTTGTTTTATGTTATTTTCTGTAATGAAACCCATGTTGCGATATTCTTAAACTATACACGTAAAAATCACTGTATTTGTTTTGTTTTTTTGGTTTAAGTTTTATTAGTTGCTGCTAATGCATCTTTAATAAATGTTAATTTTGTGGACTACAGATTATGATGTAGAAAAGCTAAAGGCTGTACTGTATATATATGTTTTACATCGTTTTCCGTATTTGAACCCAAGTAAACTGTGGTAAATAAGCTGTCTATATATGTACAGATCTATCTCACAAAGTGTATGACCAGGTCATACAGCGTTCGGCATTTAGTAAAAAGCCAGTTATTGAGACCAGGTTTTTTTAAAACTGCATAATCGCTTTTCATGAGTGGTGGGTGATATATTAAACCGTCAATATCATTTTCTTGCCTAGTAAATATGAGATCTAGTACTTAGTTGCACATCGAGTCCTCTTTTTTCTTGTTGGTTTCCCTCACATGTTGCATTAGGAAAAACTCTTGCACGAGATCCAGGAGCTTTTGGTCCCAACAGCTTTCTCGGCTAATTATATCCAGAGTATTCCAATTTATATTTGTATTAAAATCTCCAGCTAGTACAATTCTTTCCGATTTCTCTTCCATTTAACCCACGGCGTCCCGTCGACATTCTTTAATGTCCACACGTTTTGTCACTGCCAATCCTGTCGACGTATATAAATGCGAAAAATTCGTAAGGTCCCTAATTTGAGCACAATTTTCACTATTCGCGAGTCATTTTTGGTACGTATACACGTGACACTTTCCCTCAACAAGATGCCAGGCAGGGACAATGTCTTACCCAGCATGACCTCCTCCCCCCTGCATGCCATTGTCTCAGCAATTCACCTGTTATCAGTGACCTGGCTGTATAGCCATGTCATGCCATGGTACGAAATTCAGGGCCAGAGTGTTTCCCCAAACAATGACAATGTGGAGGACAAACTTGCATAGCATTAGAGGAAGAAACAGCTAGAAATGATGATCAGGTAATGTAAAAAAAGGTCAGGTATTAGTGAGTGAAACAATGCTTATAATGCCTATATTACTGCTTGAAAACCAATATACTCTTTTGTACAACATATAAATTCGTACCAACTAAATAAATAAATACAGTTTATGAGTGGTGTCAACAGTTATCCTCCCATAGAACTCGTTTTCTTTGGTGCCAGCCTGATAGAAATCCCAGTAAGGTAAGGTGGTACTCCTTCCTGTAATGAGTATTTTTTAAACCTCAGGTGAGCGATTTCTTCATGAATTTTCGATGTTTCTCACCAAAAGCGAAGGTTTAAGCCAAAAAAAAAAAAATTCCTTTAAATAAGTCGGGATTGGAGGGAGTCAGTGGTGGAAAGGTGGTCGGGATGGGGCAGGCAATGTAGTAATGCTCTTAAAGTCTGAATTGTACTCTTCTGCCAGGTCATCATATCTGTCTCTTTCCCATGTGTTTGATCTGGGTGGCATGTAGAAATTGGCTACAATTACTTTCCCTTCAGATGTGTTGATCTCTACTGCAATTAGTTCAACTTGTGAGGGTATATCTAGTTTTATT